>NC_090265.1:1053272326-1053472326 GCF_040414725.1 Anabrus simplex
TCGGGTCGTCTATTGTATTCGCTATCTGAACATGCAATTATCCTAGGCTTTAAACTGTTTGTTACTATCACTGCTACACCCCATCCCTTTTTCGTGCTCTGTCATTTCTGAGTAAACAGTAGCCAGGTATCTTGAAAGTCTTCGAAGGGATCAGATCATGAAGCCAGGTTTCAGTGACAAGGTAAACATCAAATACGTGCGGGACAAGTTCTGTAAGTTCATGGAAATGAACAGACAATGAATGCACATTTAGATGAGCTACGTATATGGAGACCTTTAGGGAATGAGGAAACTTTAGCTAGGAGCAGGTCTCTAGTTGAGAGAGAAGGAAGGGGGGTAATTCCACGAGGTGTCGGTGGACAGTTGTCACAAGGTCGTGTTCTGTTTGTGGAGAGTGGAGGGGTGAATGAGGCCTTGAAAGGGATTATGACTGGGAAGAAATGTCTCGTACTATCAGAGTTGTCGTAGCCACCTTATGAAAAATTAATAATTAAGTGAATGAATAATCTAACTACAGTGAGCTAATCTAATTAAATTACACAAAGGTGGTAATTTAAATAAAATGAAATAGTAAATAGAGATCAGAACAGTCAAGTGAATTAATTGTCCGCTTAGTTGCTATCTCTATCCTCTAGTAAGTCACACAGCCTAGTGGACGTGAGATCTTCGCAGATGGTAACATGAGTGCCCTTTAGTCTCCTTTTGTTACGGGATATTTCTTGTCGTGTGTGATAGGAAGTAAACTTGACAATGTTAGGCCGAGTTTTCCCTAGATATTCGTCTGGACTTAAAACTGAGGAAACTACATCTAGGACGGATCGTGATGGTCGACTACCAACAAGTCGACCATGATAGAATATACGCCGATAACATCACTTTCTATCCTTTAATAATATTAATAATAATAATAGGCCTAATAATAATAACCCACTAACTGCTGAGGTGCCGCAATATTGTAATACGGGAGTTCTTTAACGTACTAATAACTACTGAAACGAGGCTGACGTATTTGAGCACCTTAAAATGCCGGAATAATTCGGGATCGAACCCGCCAACTTGAGCTCTATCACCTGAGCCACTCAACTTGGCGTACTTAGGATGCGTATTCTCCCAGGATGGTAACATAAGGGGTAGCAAAGCTAATGCAATGATTTCGTACTAACGGTAACCTGTAAGGAAGGAAGGTGCAACTTTCTTTACATCGATCTGTTTTCAGATCGACTCTGCTATACGGGAGTGAAACCTGGGTGGACTAACGATATCTATTCAATAAACTGGAAGTAACAGACATGGATGTATCGAGAACAATTGCTGATAGAGCATGGCAGCAGCGTAATTGAAATGAGGACATAGAGGCTAATTTAGAAATGAACTCTACTGACGAAGCTGTTCGTAATGGGGCCATGTGAAGTGAATGGAGGAGTGTAGGTTACTTTGAAGAATAATGGACTCAGCCCCGAAGGATAAGAAAAGCAGAGGAGGTCAAGGTGCCGATGATTAGACTCACTTTTTAATGGTTTAGAGATGAGGGTTAGAAATAAACGACCGGGCGAGTTGGCCGTGCGCGTAGAGGCGCGCGGCTGTGAGCTTGCATCCGGGAGATAGTAGGTTCGAATCCCACTATCGGCAGCCCTGAAGATGGTTTTCCGTGGTTTCCCATTTTCACACCAGGCAAATGCTGGGGCTGTACCTTAATTAAGGCCACGGCCGCTTCCTTCCAACTCCTAGGCCTTTCCTATCCCATCGTCGCCATAAGACCTATCTGTGTCGGTGCGATGTAAAGCCCCTAGTAAAAAAAAAAAAATAAAAAATAAACGAGGCCTCAGAGAATTATGGAGGTGCATAATTAATTACAGAGGCTTGAACACTGAACTTTTAAGGGGCAATGATGTATAAATATGTCGTTTGTATCTCACATAAATCAGGATATCCTGTAGCTATTATCACATCAACAGTCGTGTATGCTTCTATCTCTAGGATGGGTTTCTAACTTCTCTTGTAAATTCACCTTGTCCAGTTAATCAGACCTCTCGGCCAGACGGTCGTGTACCTGTTAGCAGCGCTGGGAGCTGTACCAGAGGGTCACCAACCAATTGACGCATGTCATGTTCCGCTAACTCGATCCTTCCCGTCACTGACTTGCTGCTCTGCTCTGGACTGAGCTTACGCCTTGTCCATAGACAGATGTTCACTGGACCAGCAAGCTTAAAATGAGACATTGAAACCACTCAAACTCTGAATGTGCCCCTTCGCGAGCATTCCTCTCTTATATCCTATATATTCAGGTATTTTTCTCTTTTCAAACTTGCCCACACCTACAGAAAATATCACATTATCTACTCCAGTCAGAATTAATGTACAGTATAACTTGGGGCCAGGGAAAAATTCGAATTGAACATCACACACTGTACTTGCCCGAATCTCAAATACAACATTCGTACTTTTCCTGAACTAGAGTTAGTGTTCTGTACTCGCCACATTTCCTTTTAAACAAAGACATGATGGACAAACTGGTAAGCCGTTCTGAACATTACACAGAACACTTCACAATTTAAGTTAACCAGAATGGCCGCAGTGCCGTACTGAGAAACAAAATTAGGTATCCTAACAGCACACCGTATTTCAAGCACTTCACTGTAAACAAAGGCAATGTACACTCCCTTACTAGTATTGGATCTATAGCAGTTATCGTTTAATCCATCTACAATATAATAAATGACGAATATTTTACCAAGTATTCTCATGCTCCACCTTCCAAGCCTTAGTAGACTATGGAATGCCTCATTTCAACACCTGACAATCAACTCCATGCGGAGTTCTGCGATTGGGCCTAGTGAGCGAATATTTTCTGTTACCCAAAATCGAAAGTTCGCTACCTAGAAGATGATTCAAGGAACATTCCCTCCGGCATATAACATTCGAAAGGGACCACAAGAAAAGTTCGAATTATCCACAAATTCGAATTAAAAACTTTCGAATTAACAAAGTTCTTCTGCAATTCACCATTATGTCTAATGAAGTCTAACTTGGAACGGTTTTATGAACTTCGATGTTGGTCATTGTCGGCGATATGACGTGGATCGATTCCAAGTCAATTCGTGAGAATTTTTTGAAAAGAAGAGTCTCGTCCTTATAGTTCGGATTTCTCGTAAAACTGAAAGTCCTCTGGTTATGTCATGACATCAACAGTCACTGAAAAATACACGCTAGCTTGTAAAGTTCACCATGCTCGTTACTAGAATAATGGTATGGAAATTTTTCTTTTATCCATATCGAGTCTGACATGAATCGACAATTTTCTGTTCAGTAGGTTTGCGATAGGGTTTAAGATCGGTGAACACGGCCACCAATGAACACAGTTATCCAAGTTCGCACTCTCAGTTGTTTCAAAGCACACTTGATGACGGTTACGAAAGAAACATCCTATGAAGTCACTTTTTCCTCACTGTAACGTTGGAACAAATACTAATGAACGCTTTCATTCTAACAAAGTGTTGAAACAATGGTCGAGTATGCAAGAGAATAACCAGTGGGCGGTGCTATCAGTCTGGTTGACAGGGTTCCCACAGCCGTGAGAAGTTCCTCCACAATATCAGTTATCCAGTCTTCAGATTCAATTACATTATGACCGTAGAAAAAGTCTCCCCTGTCATCCAACATACGAAGGAAGCACAGGCTCGAGACATCAGTCCTTCAGGTTGCTGAGATACAGTGTTGTAAAGTTTGAAAACTAGGGATAATTTGTTGCCTATAAACAGACACGGGATTCAACAATGAATCTTTCAAAACTGAATTCAAAATTGATTTGAAGATACTCTTTCATCGAAACTTTCAGCATTTAATTTGTTGATTTCCTTGAGGAATGAGTGGTTCAGACGGTAGATCGTTGTCTTTCTAAACCCAATTTAACGGGTTCAATTCCGGCGCCATTCGGTGGTACTTGTAGGTGCTCAAATATACTAGAATAATGTCGATAGTTTTACAGATATGTTAAAGAACTCCCATTGGACAACATTTCCAACACTTGAACGTCTCTGAAAACCGTAAAAATAGAGTTGTCAAATAGAGTGTACATCGTTAGCTAATTAATGAATTGTCTCTGTCTATTCAAATTTTAAAACTGACTTGAGAATTCATCCTGCCTTTGAGGGAAGAACAGAACATCACAGAACTCCTGCGGAGCAAAATTCTGACACCCTGATGTCTCTTAAATTCTACAGAAATTGAAGAAATGTTAAAGGAATAACATTACTAACTCATTCAGTTTTCTTACTTACATACTGTAGGTCATAATTGGAACAGATTCATATGAATTAACTGTTGAAATTTTACATTTGTTGTACACAAAAGGTATACTCGGTTAATGTAAGCTATAGACATGCTGTCCAACTTTCGCCAGTTTGCAGAATGAAGCACGGTGTTCTAGAGTACAAAATATGCGGCCTTAATGAAGTTACTTGTGTATGGCTGTGAATACCAGTCTGGACCATTTTGGGGACCATGTAAGATAAATAGGTAACCTAGATGTGTTCCTCACGTTGCATTTTCTTCCCCTTCCAGGTGAATCATTTTAAGTAGGTATTTAGGATGTGTACTCTCCCAGAGTGGCACTTTACAGAAGTAGATAAAATGGAATCAAATCTAATGCACTGGTCATCAACGGTATTCCACAACAGGTCTCGGACGAAATTATCTTTACATCGCTCTGTTTTCAGAAAGAATGAAGAAATGCTGGGCAAGAAGAAAAGAACAACACACAGAGAAATGATTGATTGATTCAAACGTACCCCAAAGTGGATGAAACGAAAGGAGAAGAAGAATAAGAATCTATTAAGCTACCAGAGTCGTAAACATGGTCCTCCAGTCCCGGATTAATTAACGTAATACAAATTTTATGATATATTATCCGATATGTATCTGTCAGAAATGGATTAATTAGGCAAATTTGGTGATGGCAGTAGATTACTTGAGCTGGCAATGCAGAGGCGCCATTTTTGGTGTAGTTGGGAACGACGCTGTAAGAAGGCGGAGAAAGAACTCAACATGGTTAAGTTTGGTGTTCCCTCTGACTATCGGTGTTTACATGACTGTGTTCAACCAATCAGAGCGTAAAGTAATATTACAGTACGGTAAAGTGTCGTTAGGCAATCAGGATGTTTATTGCCTTCACAAAAGTCTACCAAGATGTGGAGGATTTCTGTCCCTCACACTGCCACGTGCTGCTGGCCCCAGGAAGTTCTGCCTTTGTATTGCAATTGCCTACTCACTTGCCGAGTCTCGCGTTAAATGAATGATTGTTCACTTCGCCACGTTCTCCCACATTTTCGCCCACAGAGGAACCAGGGAGTTTACATCTCACAAAGAATACATGTCGAACTGGTGCGGCAAAGTCTACAATGAGTGTTACCTTCTATTGCCGAGTATCAGGGTTCGGTCTCAACAGAGGTGGTCAATTATTCAAGAACACACTAAATTCTTTTCTATTCATACCAAACTTGCTTGCAGTTTGAAGTTCGCTGGTGGCATACTCAGTGTCCATCCGACGAAATGAACCACTTGGTCTTACGAACCACCCAGTAAAGGTTTCAAAATTGATATTTAGGCCGTCTAAATCTCGCTCTCTCTCTCTCTCTCTCTCTCTCTCGCTTCTCGCTCTCCAAGTCCGTAATTCGGTAGTTGAGATCATACGATAACAATAACAATAATAATAATAATAATAATAATAATAATAATAATAATAACGGTGAGCAACAATAGGAAGTCACCACATTTCTTGTGTGCTTGTTATTTTTCGGAATAGGTCCTACTAAATCAAGAATTTCAAGTCCCCATTCTTCAGACAAACTGAGGAAAGCTATGTATTAGATCACTGAGTTTTTTTTTACAAGTTGCCTTACGCCGCAACGACACAGATAGGTCTTATGGCGACGATGCGACAGGAAGGGGCTAGGAATGGGAAGGAATTGGCCGTGGCTTTAATTAAGGTACAGCCCCAGCATTTTCCTGGTGTGAATATGGGAAACCACGGAAAACCACCTTCAGGGCTGCCGACAGTGAGGTTCGAACCCATTATCTCCCGAATACTGGATATTGGCCGCATTTAAGCGACTGCAGCTATCGAGCTCGGTTAGAGATCATTGATTAAATGTAAATGTGCTATTTTAAGGTCCTTGAATGGTCATTTACTGGAGCTCTACCCCTTTCTCTATATATTCCCCCTGAGGGTGGGAGCTGTGAAATAACATCCACGGTAGACCCTGCCTGTCATAAGAGGCGACTAAAACGGGCCCCAGAGGCTCTGAACTTTGGAGCGTGGGTTGGCGACCACGGGACCCTTAGCTGAGTCCTGACATTGCTTCCACTTACTTCTGCCAGGCTCCTCACTTTCATCTATCCTTTTCGACCTGCCTTGGTCAACTCTTGTTCTTTTCCGACCTACCGGGAAAGTTGGCTGTGCGGTTGGGGGCGCGCGGCTCTTAGCTTGCATCCGAGAGTAAGTGGGTTCAAATCCCACTGTCGGCAGTCCTGAAGATGGTTTTCCGTGGTCTCCCATTGTCACACCAGGCAAATGCTGGGGCTGTAACTTAATTAAGGACACGGCCGCTTTCTTCCAACTCCTGGGCCTTTCCTATCCCATCGTCGCCATAAAATCTATCTGCGTCGCTGCGACGTAAAGCCACTAGAAAAAAAAAACTTTTCCGACCCCGACTGTATTCGACCACTCAAGGTCTAGGGAGTCTTTCATATTCACGCCCTGGTGGCCCTTGTCTTTCTTTGGCCGATACCTTCATTTATCGAAGTGACGGATCCCTTCCATTTGTTTATCTCCTATTAGTGTGATATAGAGGATGGTTGGCTAGTTGTACTTCCTCTTAAACCAATAATCACCACCACCACCATTTCTCCATATACAGTGCAAAAGCATGGATTGTGAAGAGATTCTTTCATACACGTAGGTAGAGATCTTTGTAATCAAGCTTAGACTGTCAAACAAGTCTAGGAGAACTAATACTTGCTTACGTGTGTCGTTAACACTAACATTTAGCGTCTCCGAAAACCGTCAAAGAAGTTAGTGGGACGTAAAACAAATAACATTATTATTATTAACACTAACATCCGATTCTCATTGGACAACAGAAAATTGCAGTATAAATATGCCATCGTATCAGAGATCTCCGCGTATGTTTGTTTGGTTGGTAGATAGCGCTTAAGGTAGCTGTAGTTGTCCATGGAAGGCCATGCGACTTCAAGTTTCTTGTGATACGGCCTTCACTAGGCCGAAGTGCCTGTGTTGTTGTGTGTACAGTCTGTGTTCGAAGTAAATGGATGTCCACTGATTCAACTTGTAACCTTCAGAGCCAAATAATGAAGCAATAAGTAACGCTATCGATACAGAAAATCTCGTGCTGTTCACTGTTGGCAGTAATGACCAGAGTGACTGCTTTAAGTTTTGAGTTAAATGCTCATTGCGTCGGTGCAATACGATCGTGCGAACTCGGAAGACTGAAATATTTGTACAGTTGCTCTTAGGTGCTTGAGAAGCCACATGTATTGTCTGAAACGTCTGGTTCCTTGGTCGAATGGTAAGTTCAGAGGACCGCGGACCGGGACGGGAATTTTAACCACTTCTGGTCAATTCCTCCAGTACGCAGGCTAAGTGTTTGTGTTCGCCTTAATATACATGTTGATTTACGTACAACACATTGCACTACAAACCACCACAGGAGTACACAACAGGGTTGGCGTCAGAAAAGGCACCCGATCGTAAAACTGAGCTAAATCCATACAAAGTGCCGTGACCAGGCAACTGAGAAAAGACCAAGAATAATAATAATAATTATTATTATTATTACTATAGCTGCGACGAGACTCGAACTCACGTCGTTGAAGTTCGCAGACAAGTACGGTGACCACTACGGCACCGTTCTGGATGACTCTGGTGTAACTCTCCAACGTTGCATTGGAATCGGTGATTCATCAACTTCGGAAATTATCAGGCTGTGGACCTCACATGTTTAAATAAAATGTGTTCGCCTTGTTAATGTTCTATCACCTCCACTTGCTCAAACCGGATCCTGCTCCATGACAATGACCTCAAATTTTCGTAAACGAAAGCGTGTTGACCCTTGTACACGAGTTAATGTTTACTTTCTTGTGTCCTCCAACAGATACATTAAAGTTCGTTTAAATTGGCTAGACGCAAGGTCTGCCTCTTCTTGTAAGTGATATCGAATCAAGTTGTAGTAAAGCTAATGATGTAACACCGCAGTTGCGATTCGTGGTATTCGGTGAGACAGAAGTAAGCTCTCACGCCGGTCTACTTTCAGGCCAAATTTGCTGTGCGGGAGTGAAAGCTTAGTCCGCCTCTGTGGTGTAGTGGTTAGTGTGATTAGCTGCCATCCCCGGAGGCCCGGGTTCTATTCCCAGCTCTGCCACGAAATTTGAAAAGTGGTACAAGGGCTGGAAGGGGGTCCACTCAGCCTCGGGAGGTCCACTGAGTAGAGGGGGGTTCGATTCCCACCTCAGCCATCCTGGAAGTGGTTTTCCGTGGTTTCCCACTTCTTCTCCAGGCAAATGACGGGATGGTACCTAACGTTAGGCCACGGCCACTTTCTTCCCTCTTCCTTGTCTGCCCCTTCCAATATCCCCATTCCCCCGCAAGGCCTCTGTTCAGCATAGCAGGTGAGGCCGCTTGGGCGAGATACTGGTCATCCCCCCAGTTGTATCCCCGACCCAAAGTCTGAAGCTCCAGGACACTGCCCTTGAGGCAGTAGAGGTGGGATCCCTCGCTGAGTCCGAGGGAAAAACCGACCCTAGAGAGTAAACAGATAAAGACTGAAAGCTTAATGGTCTCAGGATTTCTTATTCATAAGCTGGAGGTAACAGTCAAAAGTAGAAAGAATGCTGCTGCTGAAAGTAGGAGGGAACAATGGCAGGAGGGTATTTGCTATGAGGAGATATAAAGGCTTCAATGGATAACGTGGGTCATGTAAGGCGAATGGAGGAGGGTAAGTACGTAGGCCATGTAAGGCAAAAGAAGCAGACTGAGACCTAGGTAACGATGGCTGGAGTCAGTTTATAATTATTCCTAGGTAAGTTGCTGAACATGACGAGGCCACAAAACTCGCGGAGGGTGTTGAGGCGGTTATTATATTTACAAAGGCTTGCAGACTGACCACTCTGTCTGTTGTAAATAATGAATTAAAACAGGACAACAGGGACTCTCAACATGGAAGCGTGGGTTAGTTACCACACGTGCACAGCCAGAGTTTGATACTGCTTCCACTTACTTGTGACAGGCTACTCACGTTCATCTTCACTGTCCAACCTCCCTTGGCCAACTTTTGTTCTCGTCCGACCATGGCGATATTAGCTTTGCGAGATCTAGGAAGTCTTTCATTTTTACGCTCTTCGTGAGCATTCCCTTTCTTTTGCCGATATCTTCATTCTTCCAAGTGTCAGAACCTCTCCCTTTTTCTGATTAGTTTTATGAGAGGATGGTTGCCTAGTTGTAGTTCCTCTACCACCAGTACAAGCACCAGAAGACTGAGCGCTCAAAGAAGGCATAACAGTCTGTCCTGGCCTCGTTGCGTCTGCTATGTGATGAGGTTGTCAGAGCAATGCTGATCCCCAGCACACAATTATCATTCATGGAGCTCTCGTGTTGGTTCGCGTTAATTCTGTATCTTGAATTTAACATTATTCGATCTGGTTCCGGGACGTTTTGGGCCTTGAATGATTCAAACTATTAAAATCCAGTTTTGAACGGTTTTTCTTGTCACTCTAAGGAAGTGAAGTATGTTTTGTCGATGTAAGGTTAGATTAAATGTTTGATTATCCCCTTGACACTAATCTTACAGTATATTGTAATGAGGGCGGAATTTTGCACTTCTTGAGAACTTACCACTTATTACTGTGAATCTTTTCATAGGAAACTGAGTGGATATTTTTATGCTTCACAACCCAGTATACTACAGTTGAATTATGTCCTCAAGGAAATTCAGTACAAAATTTATGTCAAATTAAGGTGCAAAGATAAAATTAGGACTTAATAAAATTACAAAAGAAAAAATTATGCATAGTATTGAGATGTTAAAAGAAGGCAGTATAACATCTGTTTTGTTTTGTTACCATCCACTTGAACATAATTTTAGACTTCAGTACATTTTAATGTATAATTAATTTAACTTCGAAACTGGGAAATTAATTTTGATACTGTAAAACAACAATTTTATTCACATCTACTGCAGTAGAATTAAACTGTTCTCAATCTGTTAAAATGGGAAGAAAACTCTTGTTTATAGAGGAACCAATCCCTGTACTGAATTCGATGTCTCTTCCAAAATGTTTGGGTGCCAAATAACAGATTTGGAAAAAAAGTCGAGTGTCTCCTCGAAAATGGTTGGTTGCCAACTAACAGATTTGGAAAAAAGTCGAGTATCTCCTCGAAAATGGTAAGGTGCCAACTAAGAGATTTGGAAAACTCGAGTGTCTCCTCGAAAATGGTTGGGTGCCAACTAAGAGATTTGGAAAACAGCTTGAGTGTCTCTTCGAAACTGTTTGGGTGCCGAGTAACAGATTTGGAAAACAACTCGAGTGTCTCCTCGAAAATGGTTGGGTGCCGAGTAACAGATTTGAAAAACAACTCGAGTGTCTCCTCGAAAATGGTTGGGTGCCGAGTACCAGATTTGGAAAACAACTCGAGTGTCTCCTCGAAAATGGTTGGGTGCCGAGTAACAGATTTGGAAAACAACTCGAGTGTCTCCTCGAAAATGGTTGGATGTCAACTAACAGATTTGGGAACTAACTCGAGTCCAGACATCATTGAAAGCAAGGGTACTTTGAGGCAACTCACACAGTATTGACAATATTTAAATGACAGACCCTTACAGGTCAATGTTCCAAGCAGAAATATTTCACATAGTGGCTTCGCAGGTGCTTAGCATAATAAATATATGTGTGTGTAATTTTGTAAAGAATAATTCTTTACAATAATTACTATAATTTGCTATAATTATTATAGTAAAGAAGAGTTAGGAGGTATATTTCAAAATCTGATCAAAACCTCAAACAGGAAATATTTTGGGCACAAATGTTTTTTTTTAAACCTACTTTACGTCGCACGGACACAGATAGGTATTATGGCGACGATGGGATATGAAAGGGCATTTGCCTGGTATGAAAATGGAGAACTACGGAAAACCATCTTCAAGGCTGCCGACAGTGGGGTTCGAACCCACTATCCCCGAATGGAAGCTGATAGCTACGTGACCCAAATCGCACAGCCACTTGCGCGGTTCAAATGGGTTAAACCCACCATCAAACTCAACTCCAAGGTTAGACAACCCGCCATACCTCTTGGCTCAGACGGAAACACTGGTGCAGAAGGTTCCCGCGGATGTGCTTCACACGAGCTGATTGGAACATACAGGCAGGCAGGCAGTGCGCAAGTGGATGAGGCATGGGTTCTATTGTCCTGCCTACTGCTCCATTGTCACTGTGCGTCAGACTCCATACCGATCACTGTACTGCGCCGCTGTCTTCGCAACTAATCAAAATACCCACGATGAACATTTCACAGTAATCAAATACATGGGGTATGTTCACCACAATGAAACAAATAAAGTAACTGCGAATGTAAATAATCACGACCAATCCAAAAAGTACTAGGAAAATCGCAATTATCTACTGCCTACACTTATTAATGAGCGAACTCTATCTGATCTTACTGTCATATTGAAGCGAGCAAGTAATCAGTTATCCTTGATACATGACGTTGGCCTTATTTGTTGGTGTTACTTAGCTTGTGGTTCTAGTGAGTTAATGTTATTCTGCTCGCCTTACTCAAATAATAGTATGTGAGGAAAGTAGTTTCAGCCAGCTCATGCTATAACTTGATTTTAATGTTTAGAAATTTCTGTTAGCCTCGGTCTTGCGTATACATATATTTTATCAGGTGCTCGAGTTAGTCAAGCACCAGGCGAGTTGGCCGTGCGCGTAGAGGCGCGCGGCTGTGAGCTTGCATCCGGGAGATACTAGGTTCGAATCCCACTATCGGCAGCCCTGAAAATGGTTTTCCGTGGTTTCCCATTTTCACACCAGGCAAATGCTGGAGCTGTACCTTAATTAAGGCCACGGCCGCTTCCTTCCAACTCCTAGGCCTTTCTTATCCCATCGTCGCCGTAAGACCTATCTGTGTCGGCGCGACGTAAAGCCCCTAGCAAAAAAAAAAGTTAGTCAAGCAGATCACTTCGCGGGTGAATTCAAATGGGATTTTCGCGGCGCTGTTGCTAAATCTTCACGTGACTTAAGAACGGTTTGACAGCCGTGCCGAGAATTCAACATCAAATACAAACCCACCGTCGATTTCAGTCAGTGTCACCGTAGCGAACTTGCTTTGGCTCGTTCCTGTCAGCTTGGAGGTCTGTATTGAAATCCTTTCGCTGGCGAAGGGTCATTCTTCGACTGGAGCTGTCAAGCCGGTCTTAAGTCACATACAGATTTAGCAACACAGGCTCGCAAAGCCCATTTGAATTCGCCCGCGAAGTGATCTGATTGACCAACTTCAGTAAAAGTAAAGGTAAAGGCTTCCACTATAAGGCACTTGGTGAGGAAGAGTGGTTAGCTCCACGCCCGGCCGCCGTTGCCCCCACGAATTAACCTGCCACTCATTTTTGGTGTAGGCTGATTGAACCTCAGGGCCATATGCACCACCGAAAGTGAAAATCTAGTTTCTCAAATGTTACGACTCCCTGGCGGGGAAAGGAGCCCAAGTTCTTCCCGGTGAATCGAGCACGCCTTTGCCGCCTCGGCCAGGCAGCCCCTCTGGATAACTCCCCCCTACCAATGGCGCAACAGCCTCAAAGGATCATGGCCTACCAAGCGACCGCTGCTCAGCCCGAAGACCTGCAGAATACTAGGTGTCGTGTGGTCAGCACGACGAATCCTCTCGGCCGTTATTCTTAGCTTTCTAGACCGGGGCCGCCATCTCACCGTCGGATAGCTCCTCAATTGGCTCAGTGGACCTCTAACCATCCGTCAGATGCAGGTAAAATCCTTGACCTGGCCGGGAATTGAACCCTGGGCCTGCAGGAAATAGGCAGGCACGCTACCCCTACAACGCGGGGCTGGCTCTGGCTAATTTCAGGAGCTGATAAAATAACAACGGTGAGAGATATCTAATTATTTATCAGCATAACTAAACCTCTAACGCTCATATACCTGGTTCACGTTCTTTTGGACCATCCTGCTTTATATGCGGTCTTAACCCTAAAAATTACATTACTAACATTCCTTAAAGGCAATGAACTTTTTACACTGCTCGAAATTTAATTTATTTTAATTATTCAGATGTTGATAGTAAAAATACGGCCCTGAAATTCAGTATTTAGACTAATTTCGTGCCCAGCTCACCTTACTTCCTCAGCAGTGTGTATGAACTTCTCATTTCGCTGTAGAGGGGGGAACAATAGATTTATAATCTTTTCTTGATACTTATCTGACGTATTCATAGTTGTTCTTCCTCCCAGGGTCCAACAGGCTGTGGCCAAGCGACCAGATTGAGACTGATATCGCTTCCGTCTCTCCTCAGCGTATTCCTTACTACTACTTTTTCTTTTTTGCTTTTTTGCTTAACGTCGCACCGACACAGATATGTCTTATGGCGACAATGGGATAGGAAAGGTCTAGGAAGTGGAAGGAAGCAGCCGTGGCCTTAATTAAGGTACAGCCCCGGCATTTGCCTGGTGTGAAAATGGGAAACCACGGAAAACCATCCTCAGGGCTGCCGACAGTGGGGCTCGAACCCACTATTTCCCGATTACTGAACACTGGCCACACTTAAGCGACTGCAGCTATCGAGCTCGGTCTTACTACCACTACTAATACAATAATAATAATAATAATAATAATAATAATAATAATAATAATAGTCTATTCGAATAAAATATTAGTTTTTTGCCAGGGGCTTTACGTCGCACCGACACAGATAGGTCTTATGGCGACGATGGGATAGGAAAGGCCTAGGAGTTGGAAGGAAGCGGCCGTGGCCTTAATTAAGGTACAGCCCCAGCATTTTCCTGGTGTGAAAATGGGCAACCACGGAAAACCATCTTCAGGGCTGCCAATAGTGGGATTCGAACCTACTATCTCTCGGATGCAAGCTCACAGCCGCGCGCCTCTACGCGCACGGCCAACTCGCCCGGTAAAATATTAGTAGTAATAATAAACACATCGTAAATCTTAATATAGTAAAGTCACATAAACTCGATCTATTGTGGACTTACAGAGTTTCAAGTTTCGGAGTTTTACGGAATAATTCACAACTCATAATATTTTACTGAATTTTACTCTAATAAAACTTCTAGCAAAACACAGGACACAGAAAAGTACAATATACCCTAAAATAAATGAATGAATGAATAAATAAATAAACTAGAAATGACTAATTTTGTGTAGGAAAAAATGTCGTGATGCTTGACTATCTGTCGCACTCATTTTGTCTTCATGAAGCTTCGTCATGTTGGAGACGGAAAAACAAAATGTCCATAGCAGATGCACCTAGTTTCTCCATATTCCTTCAGTGGACTGTAGTCCTTTTCTGTGAGCCATCTTTTTTATCTGTTCCGGTATCTCCTATCTCTTCGTCTTTTAATTCACCTTCAATTTATGATAGTTCTCTTTCACTCCATCTTTACCAGTAACATCTTCGCAGCCTGACATTTTCTTCAATAAGTCCACTATTTCACAATTTTCTGACTCTTTCCTGCTTTCTTGAAATTCGTTTCCTAACGAGTCCAGCTAATTTCTTCAAGAACGAATGGGGCTTATATGATAATAAATAATGTTATTAGCTTTACGTCCCACTAAATATTTTTTACGGTTTTCGCAGACGTTGAACGCCGGGATTTAGTCTCGCAGGAGTTCTTTTGCGTGCCAGTAAATCTACCGACACGAAGCTGACGTATTTGAGCACCTTCAAATACCACCGGACTGAGCCAGGATAGAACCTGCCACGTTGGGGTCAGAAGGCCAGCGCCTCAACCGTCTGAGCAACTCGGCCCGGCCGGAAGAAGGGGGGGGGGGTGCTTATATGCTCGATTCCATTCCGAGATTCAGATATGCACCCCACTACATCTAACATGTATATTTTATTTAGTTTATCTCCACGGTCAAGACAAGAAAACAAAGAAATTTACGTCTGCACCTCTTCTTCAGTGCTTCCAAAATGTCCTTTTACATTGGCTTATACAGTGGACACGCCGAAGTTAGGTAAGGAGGGAGAAACATGGTTCTTATATCTTGACCAGCGAAAATAATTTAGCAATATAAAATAAAGAAAAATAGTGCCCCTCAAATTGTTGAGTTATCGGGAGTCGAGTTAGCGGGATTGTACTGTATTGTTGAAATAATGTCCATAGCGGCCTATAGACCTTCTTTGTGAACCAACTTTTTAACTGTTCCGTTATCTCCCATCTCTTCGTCCTTGTAATTCATCTACGTTTTTATTTTTTATTTTTGGTAGTTGATACTTCGGATTAGTGGAAGTTTCTCCCAAAATGAGTGGGTATAGTCGGAGAGCAAAATATTATTATTAAAATCGTTCATTTAGGATACATGTTTGTGTCGTTTCATTGCAGTAAAAACGTATTCTACGCTTTGCTAGTTGCTTTACGTCGCACCGACACAGATAGGTCTTATGGCGACAATGGGACAGGAAAGGGCTAGGAGTGGGAAGGAAGCGGCCGTGGCCTTAATTAAGGTACAGCCCCAGCATTTGTCTGGTGTGAAAATGGGAAACCGCGGAAAACCATCTTCAGGGCTGCCGACACTGGGGTTCGAACCTACTATCTCCCGAATACTGGATACTGGCCGCACTTCAGCGACTGCTATCGAGCTCGGTATTTCACGAAAACTGTTTAAAAATTAAAATCTAGATAGTAGCATTAAACAACATAATTGAAAGTGAACAAGTACCTTGGATTTGACTGAGAAATACTCTATTGAGGTAATTATGAAGATACCTTTCTGCAATTGTACAAGTGTCAACCCATCAATGAGGGCCGTAATAGCTAGACTATTAAAATAAGAGTGTTGACTGTAAAATGTTATTGGTTTTCCGTCTCACTAAATATTCTTATGGTTTTCGGAGACGCCAGGATGCCGGAAATTTGGCCCATAACAGTTCGTTTACAAACCGGTGAATTTACACGGGGCTGCTGTATTTGAACACATTCAGATGTCATCGGAGTATGAAGGGATCGAGCTCACCAACTTGAGTTTAGAAGGGCAGCGCTCTATCCTCTGAGCTACTAATCCTCCCGATTGTTTGTATGAAGAATAGTATAATTATAGGGGGCATGTGGAATACTAACCATTGTAGAAACATCTGTCTTAGTTCACTTCTTGGACAAATCATTTGGAAAATTAAATACCGTAATATTCATTCATACAAAATATGGACCTTGTTATAACAATTTCTCAGTCAACCTGCAAGTGAATTGTGCTTGTATTAAGCAAGATCTGCTACGCGCTGTAAAGCTCTCCAACACCGGCCTGACACGGCGCGGCGGTACTGCGCCGTCGACGAGAATAATATGCGTACAAGCTGTGAACATGGTTTCACAATAACGAAACTCCCTCTCCACAATCTGGCACACAACGTCAAGTTGACGTCTAAATTAGCATCCGAATGAATAAAGTCAGATGTCACGTTGACATTACTGTTCAAGGCCATTGACTTCCACGCAGAGGATACCTCGTCCATTCACAAAACCACACATTCGGTCCACATTCACCTAGGCACACGCCCTGCATTGTCCGCACACGTCCGTAGGCGACTTCTTTTGGGAGTTAGACATATCACTGATCAAAAGCCCGTCTGTCTGGAATGTGGAATATCGTGATGAAAAGTTTTACCACTGCAAGGGAATCATCGTGTAGTGCGTTCTAAGATGTGGCATGTTTAAAAATCCACAGCCTGTTTGCAGTCACTCGACCGGGTCAGGAATGGAATGAATGAGGCCACATCTAGCGGCGAGGATAGGAACTGTGTCGGCTGCCGAAGCTTGTTGAACTCCTCTGGGGCAATGATTAATGACTGACAGATGAAATAAAATGACATTGGAGAGTGTTGCTGGAATGAAAGATGACAGGGAAAACCGGAGTACCCGGAGAAAAATCTGTCCCGCCTCCGCTTTGTCCAGCACAAATCTCACATAGAGTGACCGGGATTTGAACCGCGGAACGCAGCGATGAGGGTCCGGCACGCTGCAGCCTGAGACACGGGGCTCAAATGTGTGGCATTGCGCTCAGAAAATATGCCGTAATAATGGCTTTCCCATTTTCCTATTTCATAGTTGATTATCTACGCTGTATGCTCAATAGAAAAAAAATGGTGTAAGTAGCCTTTACGAAAGGTGAAGGATCACACTATGTGTGTCACTCCAAGATCCACAACTTATAATTCATTAACTGCGTGTTAGCTTCCGTCGTATTTTTCGTATGGTCTCCTGATGCCTCTCGTTATTTTTTTTATTAATTAGAAATATTCCTTTACCAATATGTAACTGGCCCTTCCCGTTTCTTCAGAGGTCGCAAAATGTGTAGTCGCGAGCACCTGCTCTGACTCGTAATCAGTTGAGCGCAACGAACACATCACTACTTCCTCATCTTCCCCACACACAAGGGAAACATTCGGCTCTTGAAGGAGCAGCCGATTTATCCTCTCATTCTTGCTCAGCACTGAGTGGTTTACAGTATTTATTCTTGTGAGATGACTACCGTCCGCCTCTGTGGTGTAGTGGTTAGTGTGATCAGCTGCCACCCCCGGATGTCCGGGTTCGATTCCTGGCTCTGCCACGAAATTTGAAAAGTGGCACCTGGGCTGGAACGGGGTCCACTCAGCCTCGGGAGTCAACTGAGTAGAGGTGGGTTCTATTCCCACCTCAGCCATCCTGAAAGTGGTTTTCCGTGGTTTCCCACTTATCCTCCAAGCAAATTACGGGATGGTACCTAACTTAAGGCCACGCCCGCTATCTTCCCTCTTCTTTGTCTATCCCTTCCAATTTTCCCATCCCCCCGCAAGGCCCCAGTTCAGCATAGCAGGTGAGGCCGCCTAGGCGTGGTACTGGTCTCTCCCCAGTTGTATCCCGCGACCCAGAGTCCGAAGCTCCAGGACACTGCCCTTGAGGCGGTAGAGGTGGGATCCCTTGCTGTGTCCGAGGGAGAAACCGACCCCGGAGGGTAAACGGATTAAGAAAGAAAAAAGAGATGACTACTTTAGAAATGTTTATTTCAAAGTCTAAGTAAAAATAAAACCTAATTCACTGAAATGTGCATTTCGGCAAGAATGAGAGAACAAATATGTAATTTGAGCTAAAGGAGAAAATGTTAAACTGAATATAATCTGCTTCATCCTGAAATGTCTGGCTCCATGACTGATTAGCGTGGTGACTTTTGGCCCAGGAGGTCCCGGGTTCGATTCCGGCTGGGTCGTGGATTTTAACCTTCATTGCTTAATTCCAGTGTCTCGGGAGCTGGGTACGTGTGCCGTCTTCAGCATAGGCAGAGCCCCCTCCTCGCAAGCCGCCTATACGGCGTCAACTAGAAACACCTGCGCCCCGCCTCTTCGAAGGCCACACGTCATTATTAAATTATTCTGAAATTTTCCCAATAATCTGGAGTCAGCACCTTTTATGGATTTACGATCGAATAAATTTTCTGACGCCTACTGTATGTGGAGGAATGCATTCATTATTGTGTGTTTCTTTGGTAGATTTTTGTTTTTCTGTTTTCAGAATTTGCTTTACGTCGCACCGACACAGTCTAAGATAGGAACGGCTTAGGAGTGGGAAGGAAGTGGCCGTGGCCTTAATAGAGGTACAGCCCCAGCATTTGCCTGATGTTAAAATGATAAGCCACGGAAGTACATTTTCAGGGCTGTCGACAATGGTGCTCTATGCACTATCTCACAGATGCAAGCTCACGGTTGCGTGCCCCTAACCGCACGGTCAACTCGCCCAGTGTGGTAGATTGTAATATGATGTATTGTTCTTAAATGAGGATGTGTATTAAGACGAACACAAACACAACCTGACCAAGAGAACGGCCCGGGCCATATAAACCGAAGGGTTCACGCTGACCATGCAGCTATTTTCTAAAATATTAAGAAGATTGAACGGCATTGTTCCACATATCGAGCTTTCGAGACATATCTTCTTCTTCTTCTTAATCTGCTTACTTTCCAGGGTCGGTTTTTCCCTCGGACTGAGCGAGGGATCCCACCTCTACTGGCTCAAGGGCAGTGTCCTGGAGCTTCAGACTCTGGGTCGGGGGATACAACTGGGGAGAATGACCAGTACCTCGCCCAGGCGGCCTCATCTGCTATGCTGAACAGGGGCCTTGCGGGGGGGGGGAATATTGGAAGGGATAGACAAGGAAGAGGAAAGGAAGCGGCCGTGGCCTTATGTTAGGCACCATCCCGTCATTTGACCGGAGGAGAAGTGGGAAACCACACAAAACCACTTCCAGGATGGCTGAGGAGGGAGTCCAACCCTCCTCTACTCAGTTGACCTCCAGAGGCTGAGTGGACCCCGTTCCGACCCTCGTACCACTTTTCAAATTTCGTGGCAGAGCCGGGAATCGAACCCGGGCCTCCGGGGGTGGCAGCTAATCACACTAACCACTACACCACAGAGGTGGACTTTCGAGACATATGCTGACCTAAAATTGTTTTTGTTTTCGCACATTAATTTAACGTCTTTGTGGCGAGTGCGTACTTACTCATTTTGTTAATTTGTCTCCCTAAACATCCAAGTTTTAGAGAATCTGCTCTTAGAGCTATGTTCAAGTGTACTTTTATTTTGTTTTCTTTTCCAAAGTCACCATCACCACCATCATCAACTACAGATTTTTTCCCCCCCACATTTGTGGGGTCGCGGGTACAAACTGTGTAGCACGTGTGGATATGGACCTGTTTTATTGCCGGATGCCCTTCCTGACACCAACCCTATGTGAAGGGATGTAATCACTACTGCGTGTCTCTGTGGTACTTAAAAGTGCGGTGTGCTTTCTGAATATGAAGAGGAGTGTGTTGGGACAAACAAAAATACCCAGTCCCTGAGCCAGAAGAATCAATCAGGCGTGGTTAAAATCCCCGAAATAACCTGGAATCGAACCCTGGACCGCCTGAACCGAAGTCCTCAACGCTGGCCGTCCAAAGTGAACACATTAAAATCGCGAAAAGGAACCCTCTTAATAGATGCCACTCTTCTTGCTCACTTAGTTGTCGCTGCTTATGATTTAAACTCTAATTTGGATAGCTTTAATGTTATTTTTGTTTCAGGTAAAATAGAATTATTGAAGAGTAGAATGAACCACTGAACTTTTCGGGAAGGAGGGATGTTTACAGTCACCGTGTGTTGCAGGAGGCGAGAGCGCTGGTGTCGTGCGGGCAGTATTCTCATTACGTCACCGCTGTCATTCGACATTCATGTTTATTGTACCATCTCATTTTATCTATGTCCGGCTCCATGGCTTAATGGTTAGCGTGCTGGCCTTTGGTCACAAGGTTCGATTCCCGGCAGGGTCGGGAATTTTAATCATAAATGGTCAATTCGCCTGGCACGGGGACTAGGTGCATGTGCCTTCTTCACCATCATTTCATCCTCATTACGACGCGCAGGTCGCCTACGGGAGTCCAATCAAAAGACCTGCACCAGGCCTCTCCGGAGGCCACACGACATTCCACTTTTTTGTTCATTTTCTTGATTTTGAAATTTTATCCTCTCGTGGCTAAGAGCGACTGCTTCTCACCTAGAGGCTCTAGGCTGGATTATCGGAACCTACATTTCAAATGAAGTGTGGGGGTTGCCCAGCCGAGGCGGAAAAGTCGTGCTCTGTTCATACGGAAGGACTTAGGTTAAGTTTCCCGTCAGAAAGTCAAATAATTTAGGAACAAGTTTTCCACTTCCTGAGATTCACTTAGCCTAGATGGGTACCAAGTTTAATATCAGGGAGTAAAGATGGCCACAGAGGTAACTACTTTATCCCTGTGATTGCTTTTCGAGGCCTGTAAGGCGAATGCTTTATTATTATTATTATTATTATTATTATTATTATTATTATTATTATTTATTATTATTATTATTATTATTATTATTATTATTATTATTATTATTATTATTATTATTATTATTATTATTATTATTATATTAATGCTAGTGGTTTAACGTCACACTAAAACACTGAAAACCGAGCTCGATAGCTGCAGTCGCTTAAGTGCGGCCAGTATCCAGTATTCGGAAGATAGTAGGTTCAAACCCCACTGTCGGCAGCCCTGAAAATGGTTTTCTGTGGTTTCCCATTTTCACACCAGGCAAATGCTGGTGCTGTACCTTAACTAAGGCCACGGCCGCTTCCTTCCCACTCCTAGCCCTTTCCTGTCCTATCGTCGCCGTAAGACAAATTCACAGATTTATTTTTTCTTGATATTTCAAATATTTAAATCTTAATGTAAGGGCTGGAAAGGAGTTCGCTCAGCTTCGTGCAGGGAACTACGAACTGCTCGATGATGTAAGTGACAGTGAAACCGGTCAAGATAGCCAAGATTTACAGCTCAGGAAATCATCGTATTGAACACATGACACTCCATGATCTGCGGATCATCTGACTGGAGATACTGGCAGGTCCAAGACCTCTAATTGATTGTATCGACACTTCAGCTATTTGTTTACAGAGAGTGGGCATTTTAATCTCTCAAGGAGACAGGTCAATTAAGTTATATTAAGACGCAACACCACCCCCCGTTTTTGATAAATATAGACTTAAAAATTTCGCTTTGGTTTAAATAGATTTAAAGTTACACATATGTGTTAGGGATTATGTTCAGAGCTTGTGTGAACACGTAGGTCTCCCAGCCTGGTGACATGGGTTAAAGTTCCATCATTTACACCTGCTTTTCAATGATTTAGTACTTTATTCTTTCTATGTACCGGCAATCTTTTTACAATGTTCATGTCAGCGAGCATACGAATGTCATTGAGTTTATCTGCAACATTGTTCTCGTGCAGTGGATTAATAACAAACTAACACACGTCTAAACATAAATAATCTATAAAATCCGATGGTTTGACTTGAACCCAGGCCACCGGAAAGGGAGACCGACGCGCTTCCACAAGCGCGAAGCATACTCTATCACATAGTGTAACATTGAACCTATTTAAACCAAAGCGAAATTTTTAAATCGATATATATCAGAAATGGGGGGGGGGGGAGGGGGTGGTGGTTGTGATGGGGAGAGGACGTCTTAATATTTTGACTTGTAAATCTTGTGACTATGCTCTATAACCCCACAAAAATGAAGCGAATCCCAGATGACACGTGCTTAGTGTCTCCTTGTCAGATAATGCACTGTGCATTCTCCTTCAATATACGATATACATTCAGACTGGGTAATGTATTTCCAAATTTCAGAGGTATGTTATAACAGTAAGTCCAGATCCATTTCTGGTCAAATGTACTGTTTGTCTTCTGGGATGGCCTACAACAAATTGCATTGGCCTGTCTAAGACTCATCTTAGATTTGCCAATATGAGGGTGACTGAAGTATGAGTGATACTATTAGTAATAATACCATTCTTTATGCAGGCAGGCCTTGTGAGGAACAGTATGAAAATATGACTTGTAGAATCGGTTGGTGTGTACATTTAAATGCGCTTGCAGATAGACTAGCTCAACGAGGAAAGCAGGGTTAATGATATTGTTCCTCATTTCTCTAGTACGCCTTTCCCGTGACGCAAAGGCTATCTGGGGTACCAATCAAGTGGCTGTGCGGTTTGGGCCACGTAGCTATAGAGCTTGCATTCGGGAGACGGTGGGTTCGAACCCCCACTGTCGGCAGCCCTGAAGATGGCTTTCCGTGGTTTCCCATTTTCACACCAGGCAAATGCCGGGGCTGTACCTTAATTAAAGCCACGGTCGCTTCCTTTCCTCTTCCTTGTCTATCCCTTCAAATCTTCCCATCCCCCACAAAGCCCCTGTTCAGCATAGCAGGTGAGACCGCCTGGGCGAGGTACTGGGCATTTCCCCCAGTTGTATCCCCGACCAAATGTCTCACGCTCCAGGACACTGCCCTTGAGACGGTTGAGGGGGATCCCTCGCTAAGTCCGAGGGAAAAATCAACCCTGCAGGGTAAGCAGATTAATAATAAGGGTTTCTATTTCCACTTCAATCAATTGGGCAACATCAATTCAAAGTGCTGGCCCCAGGTAAATGGAAAAGAAGAACAAGAACAAGAAGAAGCTATTTTGCTTGGGTCACTAACACGACAAACGCTACCAGACTGTATGCCTGTTAGATCGATATATTGCATTCGGGAGATCGTGGGTTCGAACCCCACTATCGACAGCCCTGAAAATGTTTTCCGTGGTTTCCCATTTTCACACCAGGCAAATGCTGAGGCTGTACCTTAATTGCCACAGTCTCTTCCTTCCCACTCCTAGGCCTTTCCCATCTCAACGTCCCCATAAGACCTATCTGTGTCGGTACGGCGTAAAGCAAATTGCAAAAGATAAAAAATATAATTCACCTCCCTTGTAGATACATACAACAAACATTATATGTATATACTAAATTGTTTATGAGCAAACTGTACCTATAAGGAGCTTATACAATACAAAATGCTCATTCTTCCTTGTTTCTTTAAGTGACTGTACGACTTCATATCTACAACTTGTTCAACAGAACTAATTGCCTACGCGGGTTGGGACATACAGTTGTGAGATTGTATTCGAGTTCTTGTGGGTTTGAAGGTTACTGTCGGTAGCTCTGGAGATGGTTTCCGTGGTTGTCCATGTTCACACAAGGGAAATGGGACTGTACCTTAATTAAAGCCACGGTTGCTCCCTTGCTAATCTTAGCCCTGTTCTATCCCATCTTCGGCATAA
This sequence comes from Anabrus simplex, assembly GCF_040414725.1. Taxonomy (NCBI): domain Eukaryota; kingdom Metazoa; phylum Arthropoda; class Insecta; order Orthoptera; family Tettigoniidae; genus Anabrus; species Anabrus simplex. The sequence goes on from NC_090265.1 coordinate 1,053,296,272, forward strand.
GACCTGCATGTGTCGGTGCGACGTAAAACAAATACCAAAAATGTACTCATATATTAAAGCCAAAGGCGTGTATTAGGCGTACTAGACACGACTTAATAACTGAAAAACTTTGATAAAGCGTTGTAGCCGAGTGTCATAGTGAAGAACTTCTCACCAAGGCAGTCATGGTTCGATTCCCAGTCAACGTGAAGTCACGTCCCTATGGTTGGGATTCCACATAAATCTGGCGATCTTATGGCTATGATCACGATACCGACAATCCAGTAAAACGTTAAGCTTGCTATTCCTTGCCCAATTTGATGTATATACGAGTAAATATTCCATTAGTTTCTCAGTCTTATAGACGTACACTGGGATTTGAATTTTAGAAAAAATATCAGAACCGAGTGAGGTTCAAGTTTACGTAAGATGAGCGAGCAAGCTGGCCTCACGGCTAGTATCGTGTACCTGTATGTTTGCATTCAGGAGATGATGGGTTCAGTCACCATCGTCGGTAGCCCTGCACATGGTTTCCGTGTTTTCTCCGTTTTGACACCATGCAAATGCTAGGATAGCACCTTATTTAAGGCACTGGTCACACAGTGTTAGATGTTCCTAAACCGAAATATTGTGCTTGTTATTCGTTGGAAGCTGGATCCATGGAACTCATTAATCGACGTGGACCAGTCGGCATAACACAAGTATTGGGAGGTGGATGTGAAAGGCACATTTTCGTGTTATTTTTTTTACTTATTGTTACCTAGTAAGCTCTAGGAAACCGTAGAGTAAGCGACCGTGGCCTAAATTAAGGTGCCTGGTGATAAATAGGAAACCACGGAAAACCATCTTCAGGGCTTCCGACAGTGGGTTTCGAACCCACTATCTCCCGAACACAAGCTCCACAGCTAGGTGATCCAAACCGCGTAGCCTTTCGCTCAGTTTGTATGTATATTCCAGCAACAGAAATATATTTTACATTGCTAGTGAAATGTGGTGCACCACTGCCACTTCCCCTCAGCTCTCACGTAACGTTAGCTACACGTTTCTCACGAACCATAGCAATCAAATTCAGTATAATTTACTATTACCTGAAAACTGCAAGAAAGAAATGAAAAAATAGAAGATTCCCAAAAATATAGTATGACACTAACTACCTTTAAAATTTTAGATAGAGAATATTTTCTTGTTCATAGCTCATTTTAATATGGTAAACTAACTTTTTGTTCCACCGCAAGGTCTTTATAGAAGGCATGAGTAGGATTAACTTGCACGAAAATATGTCTCAAATATCTTCCATGTCCGTCTGTGTGATATAGTGGTTAGCGTGATTGGCTGCCATCTCCGGAGGCTCGATTCCCGGCTCTGCCACGAAATTTCAAAAGTGGTACGAGGGCTGGAACGAGGTCCACTCAGCCTCGGGAGGTCAACTGAGTAGAGGGGGTTCGATTCCCTCCTCACTCATCCTCGAAGAGGTTTTCCGTGGTTTCCCACTTATCCTCCAGGCAAATGCCTGGATGGTACCTAACTTAAGGCCATGGACGCTTCCTTCCCTATTCCTTGTCTATCCCTTCCGATCTTCCCATTCCCCCACAAGACCCCTGTTCAGCACAGCAGGAGAGGCCACCTGGGCGAGGTACTGGTCCTCCTCCCCAGTTCTATCCGCTCAACAACTCAAAGTCTCACGCTCCAGGACGCTGCCCTTAAGGTGGTAGAGGTGGGATCCCTCGGACTCAGAGTAAACGGATTAGAAAAGAAAGATAAAAACAAATATCTTTCATGAAAATTGTACCTAAAGCTGTGGCGAGAATTATAAATGTGATCTGTTGCTGTTTGCATCCCTATTGATCAAGTAAGTGATATGTCCGGCTCCATGGCTAGATGGTTGGCCTTAGGGGTTGCGGGTTCGATTCCCGGCAGGGTCGGGAATTTTAACCATAGTTGGTTAATTCCGCTTACACGGAGGCTGGGGGTATGTGCCATCTTTATCATCATTTAATCCACATCACGACGGGCAGGTCGTCTATGGGCGTTAATTCAAAAGACCTGCACCTTGCAAGCCGAACATGCCCTCGGACACTCCCGGCACTAAAAGCCATACGCCATTTCAGCTAATAGAGATGGATAGTTGGTAATATGCGTGTATTTGTCCTGGTTGATGTTAAATGGTGAGGAGACTTTGATAGTCTTAGGAACACCGAGCTGGATAGCTGCAGTCGTTTAAGTGCGGCCAGTATCCAGTATTCGGGAGATAGTGGGTTTGAACCCCACTATCGGCAGCCCTGACGATGGTTTTGCGTGGTTTCCCATTTTCACACCAGGTAAATGCTGGAGATGTACCTTAAATAAGACCACGGCCGTTTCCTTACTATTTCTAGCCTTTTCCTGTCCCATCGTCGCCGTAAGACCTATCTGTGTCGGTGCGACGTAAAAGCAACTTGCAAGTCTTAGGAACATATAGTTTCTTGTGTATGAGCCTACAAGCTGGAACTTAAAACATACAGGTTCCACGTCCTGGTATTCTTGTAAAGTTATGAGTAAGTTTTGCTTTAAAGATGAATTAATTTCTTTTAATGCAACTGGCGGAATTATTTTCATTTGGCTGATTGTAATGTGACTTAGATATGTTAGCAGGACGCTATATTTTACCATTTAAAATAAGATTTTGCCCTTAATTAGTGCTTAGAAACTGTAGAAAACATTGTAACACATAACTTAGATTCTAGCGTTGAAGATATGTGAGCAACATGGTCACCTATCGTGAAAGTTCTCCGCAACAACTTGGTTTATCTGTATCAAGAATTCCCTGCATGAAATTTCATGAACATCATGTCACTCTGAAACTGAATGCGTTATCTTTGATTTTGTTAATTTTTCAAAATTTTTGGAACCTCTCAAAATCTACGAGACAGAAATAAACGAGGCTCTGGTATTTGTTCTGTCTGTAACATTCCTACAACTCGCACACCACACACTGTATTTTCGCACACTGCAATGACATGGAGTTCACTCCCCACAGAAGATGTTGCCCACCCTAACAGGAAAGTCCGCCATGTAAGGCTGTAAGAGGCTGTATAGGCAGACGAAAATATTATTATTATTATTATTATTATTATTATTATTATTATTAGTATTAGTATTATTATTAAAGACATACATTGTTAACTTCAAACGAACCATCATATCGTAAAAATGAGCCATTCATTTACAAACCGGTATTTAAGTGAAAATTGTAAAACATTAAACAAAATTTCCTTTTATTGAGAAAATAATTCACGATAAATGAAGATGATATTCTTTGATAATCAATTTAATATAAAGATATGCCTGTCATAAGTGATTCTCTATAGTCTGCACACAATTGCAAGAATATATTCTTTACAATAATGTATTTTAAAAATACACTTTTTTTTGGGAAGGCACAGTTCTGAAATCCCTGGAATAAGTGAGGAAATCCACACTCAGTACGGCTGGGAACTGACTTAAAAACCGTCGATAAGACGGATATGGTTTTAGTGGCAGGTAATAAACTTTGTAAGACTAGTTGCATAAGGAGATTGTTCTTTCATAATTAACTCCAGCAGTGTGTGAAAATACACGTATACCTTGATTATATGCAAACCACTGTTTACATAGCTACAACCTTCGAAAAGTTCACGGATTCTTCGACCGTTTAGTAAAGGACAGACTCGATCAATGTCATGATTTGAATCGATTAATTGTTACGAAATCCACGGTACGGAAAGTCTGATACTGGAAACACAAAATAGGACTCTTTTTGACGATAGTGACGAACTTTCTGTGAGGAGACTGCGCCAGAAGTATTATAACGAAGAACATAAAAACCTGTTCAAAAGAGTCTTTGTCTACTCTTAAATTTCACGTAGTTTTTACGAATAAAATAGAGACACTTGTGGCTAAGAATACTCCATATACAAGGTCAACAACATTAATATATTGTTTTCTAAATATATTGCTTTTTGACTACTTATACTGTTCTGGAAGGGCTATCAAACTACTGAAAACTGGAAATATGTTATCAAAAAACCTTACCGAAAATTATTTTGTAAGTAACCGATTTTATGTGGATCAGATAACTTTTCACAACATATACATGTTTTTTTCGCTTAGAAAAAGCAGAAAATTAACCATTTCTTGCATTTACCTCTACTGTACGTTCGAACGCACTACATGAGTAAATATAAATCTTCGGCAATTTGTATGCTATTATCGCTATTATTTACTTTTGAATTTCCCCTAAACATTATATTTAAAACATAGGTACATATCTTAATCTCCTTCCTTAACCATGGAGTACTGGTTCAGTTCTAGTGGCTGAAACTAAAGTAAGGCACTTCACATCACAGAATCACTAGCACAAGACACAGTAGAGACGGCGTGCGGGCACTGGGTACTCACAGAAGATGTGGTGCTGAGTAGCGCGCTGAGGTGGTCCGCAGGGTCCGCTGACACGAGAGGCACTGAACAGCTACGGCAAGGCTGGCTGAGGAGGCGGGCTGCGCCAAACATATATACCGCCCCGCAGCACACGTCACCTGACCTCCACAGTGCTCTACTGTGTCATATTTTGGCAGACAGCCGTCTCCTCTATCTTATTTACCTGAACTGAATTGTCTTCTATAGCACTTTCCAGCCGCTAGATCCTCACAAACACAATGTGGTGGACAATCATTTTGACGAACTTTTGCAAGACTAATTTATATGATTAGAAAATCAACACCAATTTGGATCTCTCGAATAGGCTTAGTAATGGAAGCACCGAGCTCGATAGCTGTAGTCGCTTAAGTGCGGCCAGTATCCAGTATTCGGGAGATAGTAGGTTCGAACCCCATTGTCGGCAGCCCTGAAAATAGTTTTCCGTAGTTTCCCATTTTCACACACGGCCGCTTCCTTCCCACTCCTAGCCCTTCCCTGTCCCATCTTCGCCATAAGACCTATCTGTGTCGGTGCGACGTAAAACAACTGGCAAAAAAGTATTAGAAATAATAATAATAACAATAATAATAATAATAATTCTTTCTCTCTTTCTTTCTTTCTTTCTTAACCCGTTTACCCCCCTGGGTTGGCTTTTCCCTCGGACTCATCGAGGGATCCCACCTCTACCACCTCAAGGGCAGTGTCCTAGAGCATGGAACTTTGTGTCGGGGGATACAACTGGGAGGGATGACCAGTACTTCACCCAGGCGGCCTCGCCTGATATGCTGAACAGGGGCTTTGTGGGGGATGGGAAGGACGGAAAGGATAGTCAAGGAAGAGGGAAGGAAGCGGCCGTGACATTAAGTTAGGTATCATCCCGGAATTTGCCTGTAACAGAAGTGGGAAACCACGCAGAAACCAATCCGATGTTGGCTGAGGTGGGAATCGAACCCTCACTCTCTACTCAGTTGACCTCCCGAGGCTGAAGGACCCCGTTCCAGCCCTTGTACTACTTTTCAAATTTCGTGGCAGAGCAGGGGATGGCAGCTAATCACACTAACCACGACTCCACAGAAGCGGAATAATAATAATAATAATAATAATAATAATAATAATAATAATAATAATAATAATAATAATAATAATAATAATAATAATAATAATAATTGTTATTGTTGTTTTACGTCTAAGTCACAAATTTTTACAGTTCTCAGAAACGCCAAAGTGACGGAATTTTGTCACGCAGGAGTTCTCTTACTCGCCGGTAAATATCGAGGCTGATGTATTTGAGCACCTTCGAATACTACCGGATTGAACCGGGATCGAACTCACCAACTTTAACTCCTCAGAAGCACAGCCCTCTACTACCTGCGCTGCTGAATCCGGCATTCGAAATTTTAGCGTTTCAACTTTCAAACACCAGATATAAGCCTGACTTCAGCAAAGCGTATTCAAACTGCATTCAAAGCAATAATGTAGGCCTACCGTACATGTGGAACGTAAATAAATAAAAACTCAAGTTGAACATTTCATGATTTCTTCATTCCCGAACTGTTTTAAATTATCAGGAATCGACACTAATGTGGACAAAACCCCAGTTTTACTATCGGTTGCCCTTTCTGACGCCAACCCTTGTTTCTATGGTAGTTGGTAGTTTTAAGCATTATGTGTAAATAAAGATACGTATTAATACGATTTCGAACACCTAGCCGCAAGTTAGAGAGATTAACAAAACGTGACTAAAATCCCCGAAATGCCCGTCAATCAAACTCTGGATCCTCTGAATCAAAGGACACAGCGCTGACCGTTCAGCCAAGGAGTGGGACTTGTGAGCTAAATAACTGTGGTACACGACTTTAATGTAGTAATGGTAAATGCTACTACAAGGCGTGTCGTGTCAGGAGCAGTGTACAGTTAAAGAAATGTGGAAGAAGACATTTTAAGGAAATACACAGGAGCAAAAGGAATTATGGAAAGGGCAAGCTCGGCTGTGACTCGAGACCCATGCACCTCACACTACAGAGCCAACACCTTCGTCACTAAGCTACGAGAACGGTTCCTTGAGCACTGGCTGGTAAGATTGCTTATAACTGAAATGGTACAATTAGCCTATTTGAGAGAATAGTTTACTCATATTGATTAACCTTAGCCTCCATGGATCAGGCGGCAGCGCGCCGACCTCTTACCACTGGATTCCGTGGTTCAAATCCTGGCCATTCCATGTGAGATTTGTGCTGGACAAATCGGAGGTAGGACAGGTTTCTCTCTGGGTACTCCGGTCTTACCTGGCACCTTTAATTTCTGCAACACTCTACATTATCATTTCATTTCATCTGTCAGTCATTAATCATTATCCCAGAGGAGTGCGACAGGCTTCGGCAGCCGGCACGATTCCTATCCTCACTCCATACCAGACCTTGTCGAATGACTGGAAACTCGCCGTAGATTATCATTGTCATAGATTAACCTCGTGAAAGTTAGTCGAAATCAGAGGACTGGGAAGTTCATTGTATTGAACTGGAAATAAATAGTGATGCATATCCTGGATGGTAGAGTGCTATACCGCCTTTAATATCACTTATTATACAACAAGAATTCGAACAGTGCTCTACATTTCTGAATGCAGTACATTTGCGTTTGCTGGTGAAATAGATATTGGCTATTGGCCGATAGTTGTTATTAAGTATTGAGTTCGCGTGTTCGATCCCGGATGAGTTAGTCGATACTTGAGCGGTGGTCAAAACGACATTCTATGTCATTGTTGACATACTCAGTGCCACCCAACAAAATTAAATTAACTCAGCCATAGGAACCGTGCAGTAAATTTCCGTTTCCGTTGTTAGATATGAGCATAGTCGGAATGTTAATCTGGTGTACAGAACTTCTGGATGGCAATTCTTAAGAACGCCATAAGATGGTGGTGATTATTCTTATTATTACTTTTCTTAATGTGTTTACCGTCCAGTGTTGGTTTTCCCCACGGACTCAACGAGGGATCCCACCGCCTCAAGCGCAGTGTCTGGAGCGTGAATCATTGGGTCGGGGATACAACTGGACAGCAGGACCAGTACCTCGCCCAGATGGCCCCACCTGCTGTGCGGAACAGGGGCCTTGAGGGCCGGATAGGAAGATTGGAAGGGATGTACAAGGAAGAGGGAAGGAAGCGGCCGTGGCCTTATATTAGGCACCATCCCGGCAATTGCGTAGATGAGAAGTGGGAAACCACGGAAAACCACTTCGAGGATGGCTGAGGAGGAAATCGAACACACCTCTGCTCATTTGACCTCCCGAAGCTGAGTGGACCCCGTTCCAGCCCTCGTACCACTTTTCAAATTTCGTGGCAGAGCCGGGAATCGAACCCGGACCTCGGAGGGATGGAAACTAATCACATCAACCACTACATCACAGAGGCGGACTATTTATTTATTTATTTATTTATTTATTTATTTATTTATTTATTTATTTATTTATTTATTTAATTGATTTATTTATTTTATTACAAATTGTTTTACGCCGCACCTACACGGATAGGTCTTGCGGAGACTTTGGGATAGGAAAGAACTGGGAGTCGGAACGAAGTGCCCGTGACCTGGTGTGAAAATGCGAAACTATGGAAAAACCATATTCAGGGCTGCTGACAGTGGGGTTCGAACCCACTATCTCCTGAATCCAAGCTGATAGCTACGTGACCATATCGCGCGGCTACTTGCTCCGTTTCATTATTATTATTGTTGTTGTTGTCGTTTCTTCAGTTTCCAAAATGAGACCTACTCGGATAATTTTCCATAGAAATATGTAGAGTTTGAAATTTAGTTAATTCATGAAGAAAAGTGGGTACGAACATTCATGCAAGCTAATCTCCTTCCTGTCCGTCTTCATGTCTAAATGGTTAGCTTGCTGTCCTTTAGACTATGGAGTTCCGGGTTCAATTCCTCGGCCGAGTAGGGGTTTTTTACTTCCATTGATTAATTCCGATGTTTCGATCTCTGGGTGTAAGTGTCGTATTCAACATTAGAATTCGTCATAGGTAGGATCCCCAATCTCACGTATATGCACCTTTCCGGGGCCGCGCCATTATTAATACCTTGTTCATGCCGTTCTGTTCACACATACTAATGTGACGTCGGATTAATGTTTCGAGTAGACTTATAACTTATAACTTATAAGATTTATCTACTTGAAGTGGTTGAGTAATTTTGTTTCGTAATGGAAGAGTCTCTTCACTTTTCTATTCATATCCGGAGAATTATCGCAGTTGTAAAAATAGTTTTCCTTCAAAATATTACTTTTCTTTCTTTCTTTCTTTCTTTCTTTCTTTCTTAATCAATTTGCCCTCCATGGTTGCTTTTCCCACGGACTCAACGAGGGATATCACCGCCTCAAGCGCAGTGCTCTGGAGCGTGAGACTTTGGGTCGGAGGATAAAACTGGGAAGGAGGACCAGTACCACGTCCAGGTTGCCTCACTTGCTATGATGGATAGGGACCTTGTCGGGAGATGGCGCGTTTGGAAGGGAGAGGCAAGGAAGAGGGAAGGAAGCGGCTTTGGCCTTAAATTAGGTACCATCCGGGCATTTGCTTGGAGGAGAAGTAGAAAACCACGTATAACCACTTCGAGGATGGCTGAGGTGGTAATCGAAGCCCCCTCTACTCAGTTGATCTTCCGAGGTTGAGTGTACCCCGTTCCAGCCCTCGTACCACTTTTCAAATTTCGTGGGGTAGCCGGGAAAGGAACCCGGTTCTCCGGGATTGACAGATAATCACACTAAACACTACACTACAGAGGCGGACTACGATATATAAAAACATAATAGTTTTTCTCTCTTATGTGAGGAAGGCACTGATTTAGCTAGCTCACAGTATAACAATTTGTTTAACCTCAGCTACACTGAAGGATATCGTGCCGGTGAGAATCAAGCATTTAGGCACGTGTAAATCTTGTCTAGTTGGTTTATTGCACATGATCCAGACAGCACGACTATGAAGGTATGAAATTCATATTCTTCATTTATTCGTTTTCTTATGTAACTGTAATTTAGTGTAACAAAATTTATACAAAATATACATTTTTATTCTGTCATGTCTTCTCATTTTCAAAGGTACTGGTAGACATGGGCCTAATTAAAAACGAAAAGTAATAACTTTTAGTGGACTCATGTCCGCGTCGTAGCTTAACGTTTAGCACTTATTAGCTCCCCGGCTGTATGGCTCGGGTACGATTTCAGCTACTGCCAGAGATTTAAGAACGTCAGGAGGACTTGTATATTGCTAAAATGGTACACGCAGCTCACCTCTATTGAGGGTGTACCTGAAAAGAGCTACACCAGCTCGGGACGAGGCCACGAGTTAATTTTACTTCAGTGAAGTTGTTACGCTTCATGTAAGGTATTATTGAACCTATCTTATGTACGTTACGGTTAGAGCCCGGATGTTTATGCAGCAACAGGTTAGAATGCAAACCAATATATCCAGTAGAAAGAGCCAGCTACCCCGCTCGCTCGTAATGTAATATAACATTTAGGAGGTATGGCCCCCTAATGCTTATGCAAATATCATGGCAGGAGTGTTTTCGGGGTTACCCGCTTCTGTAAGTTTGCAATCTAACCTATTAATGCATAAACATCCGTGATATGATTATATTTATTATGTTAGACAACTTCTTCTTAATCTGTTTACACTCCAGGGTCGGTTTTTCCCTCGGACTCAGCGAAGGATACCACCTCAACCTCCTAAGGGGCAGTGTCCTGGAGCTTCATACTCTGAATCGGGGGATACAACTGAAGAGGATAACCAGTGACTCCCCCAGGCGGCCTCACCTGATATGGAGAACTGGGGCCTTGTGGAGCGATGGGAAGATTGGAAAGGACAGGAAAGCAAGAGGGAAGGAAGCGGCCTTGGCCTTAAGTTATGTACCATCCCGGCATTTGCTTGTAGGAGAAGTAAGAAACCACGGAAAACCACTTCGAGGATGGCTGAGGAGAGAATCAACTTCCCGAGGCTGATTGGACCCCGTTCCACCCCTCGTATCACTTTTCAAATTTCGTGGCAGAGCCGGGAATCGAACCGGGGCCTCCAGGGGTGGCAGCTAATCACACGTAGAGGCGCGCGGCTGTGAGCTTGCATCCGGGAGATAGTAGGTTCGAATCCCACTAACGGCAGCCCTGAAGATGGTTTTCCGTGGTTTCCCATTTTCACACCAGGCAAATGCTGGGGCTGTACCTTAATTAAGGCCACGGCCGCTTCCTTCCAACTCCTAGGCCTTACCTATCCCATCGTCGCCGTAAGACCTATCTGTGTCGATGCGACGTAAAGCCCCTAGCAAAAAAAGCTAATCACACTAACCACGACACCCCAGAGGCGGACATGTTAGACAACACGTGAGTAATTTTGTTTCTTGCGTATCCATGTTTTCCTTTCTTTATTCTTCCTTCATTAACACGAAATTAGATTTCCAATTTTCCAGTTGCTACATATGTGTTAATAACAATTATAATGCATACATATCTAAACCGTTTTCTTCTGTGTATAAACTAAGAATCGGCCGGCCCCACGGTGAATGGGTAGAGTGCCTGCCTCTTACCTGGAGGCCACGGTTTCGATTCCCGACCAGGTCAGGGATTTTTACTTGGATCTGAGGGCTGGTTCGACGTCTACTCAGCCTACGTGATTACAATTAAGGAGCTATCTGACGGTGAGATAGCGGCCTCGGTCGAGAAAACCAAGAATAATGGCCGAAAGGATTCGTCGTGCCATCTACACGACACATCGTAATATGCAGTCATTCGGGCTGAGCACCGGTCTCTTGGTAGGCCATGACCCTTCGGAACTTTGCACCAAGCGAGAGGGGAGGGTATAAACTAACAATCTATTCGTAGTAAATAGAGTGATCTACCGTGCTTTCACGTGTCTGACCACCATATCCGTGGTTCTCGTCATAATTAATAATTTTCCTTCGTTCAGGAACTTTTTGGGTGGGATAATCTCCCTCAACTTAATTTTCAGTGCAGAATGAAAGTCGGATTCAAGAAAATGCCTTCCGCATACATGAGAAGTTCTTGCTTCTAGATTAACCCCATGGCACTACAGCCCTTGAAGGGCCTTGGCCTACCAAGCGACCGCTGCTCAGCCCGAAGGCCTGCAGATCGTGAGGTGTTGTGTGGTCAGCACGACGAATCCTCTAGGCCGTTATTCTTGGCTTTCTAGACCGGAGCCGCCATCTCACCGTCAGTTAGCTCCTCAATTCTAACCATGTAGGCTGAGTAGACCTCGAACCAGCCCTCAGGTCTAGGTAAAAATTCCTGACCTGGCCGGGAATCAAACCCGGGGCCTCCGGGTAAGAAACAGGCACGCTACCTCTACACCACGGGGCTGGCGCTTCTAGATTAGGCACAATATTATCTCTAAGGAATTACATTAAGCCATTTCTGCCCGAGGTCGGGAACATATTGAATTCGTGGAATGAACTCTCTTTAGTTTTCCCGCTCTTACGTATGCAGTATAGGACGGAACAATATACCACTTTGGTTGTCGATCACCTACGACAATTAAATATTACGGCTAATTGATAAACATTGCAAGCGCATGCTGAATAATTATTCAAGTTAAAGAAACCCTCACTTTATACAAGCTGCTACGTGTACAAATTGGAAACACGAATTCAAACAAATAACCGAAACACGGCGATTTAGTATTTAATATGTACCAAAAAGAACTAAAACCAGCTCAAACATTCCAGAAACACCAGAAACCTGCTTTATCAGTCATTTTTGAAAGGATCATCCACCAGCGTTTGCTTGCGTTTACAATTCCATATATATTCCCCCAGCAGCGTGGTTTCCTCTCTAGAAGCTCCTGTGTAACTAACTTGGCTATCCTTCTCCATCATGCCACGTCTGCCATCCACACGGGCTCTCATCTTGATGTATGCTATATCGACGTCACGAAGGCCTTCGATACCGTAGATCACACGCTTCTTGCACACAAACTTTCTGAACGGTTTAACGTGCATAGGAGACTCCTAGCTCTAATTAATAGCTTCCTGAGTGAAAGACTATAGCGCGTGGTTCTTGGTGGATGCAGTTCTTCTCCCACCACCACTCTCTCTGGTGTCCCACAGGGTCGTATCCTAGGTCCCCTTCTTTTTGCCCTGTTTATTGATGACCTCATCGATACTGTCTCCCACCATTCATGTGAAATCCTTCTCTTTGCAGATGATTGTAAAATCTTCAAGCAGATCGATTCTCCCGTAGATACAATCCAGTTGCAAAATGCACTTGATTCACAGTCAAATTGGTGTACTGCATGGCGTCTTAAACCTCATCTCTCCAAGTGTTCTACCATTTCGTTCACACTTCGTAAATCCCCTGTTCTACAAGAATATCACCTACTGAACCAACCGATTGCTCTTGTTGACAATCAAAACGACTTAGGAGTGCATTTTGACAGTAAATTGTTGTTTGTCTCGCACATAAACAGGGTCACCTCATGTGCCATGTCACTCCTTGGTTTACTCTACAGGTTTTCTAACATCACAGATGTAAATGCCCTCAGAGCATTCTACATTTCCTGTATCTTACATATTGCTGAATACGCCTCTCCAGTCTGGTCCATTTCTGCTCCTCAGCCACCTTCACCGTGTACAATCTTTTTTTCTGTGCTGTCGTCAGAGCCAGGGTCCCTGCATGTTGCAACTTAAGCACTATCCAAGTGCTTGGGAAACTGAACCTCAAGACTCTTTCCGCTCGGAGGTAAGTAGCCGATCTAAAGCTGCTATACAAAGCAGCTCATGGTCTATTTAGGTCTCCAGATTTAGCTTCCTTATTCCCCCTCCACGTCCCATCCCGTAGTACCAGAATGAAGATCCTATTCCATATTCCTTACTCCCGGCTTTCTCTCACCCAAAGGTCCCTTTCTGTACGTATTCCAGCAATATTTAATACCTTATCTATCAACATCGACCTAGACATCTTCGTAACGTTTCCTTCCTGCTCATGGTATTTCTCATATAACTTAATTTTCCTTCTTGTTCTTTCTTGTTCTGCTTCTGTATTACTGTAAATGTAATTTCCTTTGTTAATGTAGTTGTTTATGTAAATATGTATTATATATGATTGTACAGTTTTATTGTGTATATTTGTGTCCTTTGCAAATATTTATATATCTTTCATTTTAGATTAATATCTATTGTACATAGCTCGGATCTTTGTAATTCGGTGTTATGCTGTTGCTGGCCCTGAATAAATAAATAAATAAATAAATAAATAAATAAATAAATAAATAAATAGTATATTTTACAGTATCAAAGCATCCGTAACATCAAAAGTACTGACTGACAAGGATAAGGTTCAACCTACTGTACTAGCGATCCTTGTGAAGAGACTGTCAGTTATGGAGTTTTCGCTAAACAACACGGGAAGGAAGCTTGTGGGAAGGCGGAGAGCATAGCAGACGGCGATGTCCGAGCGCAGGTTTTCACGTTCGATCTTCAGCCCGGTGGTATTTGATGGTGCTCAGATATGCCAGCCTCGTGCCGCTGGATTTGCAGGCACGGAAAAGAACTCCTGTGGTACAAACTTCCGGCAACGTGGCATCTCTAAAAATCGTGAAGATAGTTAGTGGGTCGTAAAGCCAATATTATTAATAATTGACACCTGTCTTTAGCTCATGTACCCTATTTGGTACGAGTGTTGAGAAGCAGGGACATTCACTTATAATGGATTTCCGTTGCTGCATCGTTATTGGAAGATATAGAATCGGGGATAAGGGGTAAAGATTCATCTTTACTGGAAGATATAACACAGTTGCCATGATTTATAAAAACAACTGCAGTCATTCTCTTGCCAGTGGAACTGTGTTGTGGACATCATTTGGCTATGTGCAGTACAGACAAGATGTCTTCATCCATTTGGATATGTAATATTTTGATGACTACCAATAAATACAATCATGAATACAAATATATAAATAAATAACATTACTAAAAATCTTAATAAAATACTTGAAATAAATTAAATTAATAAAAATAATTAACTGAAATGTCCGTAGTATGGGCGCCAGAGTTCACCAGAATGGATCCCTCAAATTTAGATAGAGCATGATAATTCTTTATATCCCAGGGCGTGTACATAATGCTGCGTACTGGTACATCTGTTTCAGGCCTTACCTAACCTTCTGAAAACGACTAAATAGGTAGGAACTGCACCTAGGTTCATCAATGACTCCACTGATTCTAAAATATCTAACTATGTTCTCAATAAAATCCGTGCATGAGCACCTCATCAACACACCAAAATACACTTATAATACACAAACAAAATATTGCTGGTAGACTCCATATTTACAACAACAACAAAGGAAACAGTGGGAAAACGAAAGTAAGAACTAAAGCACCATTTGTAGTTAGTTCGTTGAACAATGTACATATATGTAGATAAGAACCTTTCACTGTCTCTGTATCAACACGACTTGCCGCTTCTCATAATCAGCACTTATAATATCACACAGATACTGTACCTCGTAATACTGTGTTCACTGACTTTAACACTTGTTGTAAAGATACATACATTTGAGCAACACATGCTTGTCGTTCCTGAATATAAATTATGGAAAGTCTGAGATAGAGCACCTCCCAGCTTTCAGCAACATGTAATACCAGGCCGCCACAAAGTGATACAATACCCAGTTGTATGTCAGTCACTTTTCACAAACATAAAAAGACTACGTTCCACCAACGTTTGAAGTCCAGTCTAGTATAGTGCAGCAGTCTCACTCCAGTACCGCCTTGTGAAGTTTCACTCCCGTACCGTGTATCAGCATTACTTCATTCCCGTACAGTGTGTCTGTGGTTCCCGCCGTTTGATCAACCTTTATAGACATCAGCATTCCCCTTCATCTCACATGATACACGTAGTTGATCCTGGCCAGCCAATCATGAGCCAAGACCATGCCGTGAACTTCTTCCAGTGTCCCAAGGCTATAACACACTCTGGGGTGTTTCACATGAGTCATAGAATTTTCCTAGTACAACAACAAGCTCATCTCATCAGACTGGGATATATACATGACTCATAGAACTTCCCGACGACAACAACAAGTACATCTCATCAAGCACTGGGGTAGCCACATGACTCATCCAAATTACCAGAGTTATTAAAGCAATGTTTTCCCAGCCGTAAAACAAATTACTCATACTGCATATATGGAGATCTCCCAGCTTACAAATATAAATGACAAAATATACAAATGAAATAATAATAATAATAATAATAATAATAATAATAATAATAATAATAATAATAATAATAATAATAATAATAACAATAATAATAATAATCGAATACTGACAATAACATCTCTCACTTCTACATATAGTGCGAGGGTTTGATATATGTACTACCACAGATAATACCCTAACACGTTGCTTGGGAACTACTTTACGAAGTATTTCGGTAACAAATAGTTATTGTGAACAACGTTCCTACATCTGAAGACACGAGAGAAAATTTCCCGTCGAAGTGCCCAGAATGTCACGCATTTATGTTTTTACGATGTAAATTCCAAAAATGTCTGTAGTATGCGCTACAGCTATAACAGAGATGACAAAACATAGCCCTGGCTACAAGAGCCGCTCCGAGCTTACGTCTCGCTCGTTCTGCTGCCAGTTTGTTGCTGTATTTTCCTTAATGAAACGTATGTAGCCTTGACTGAGAACAAATGTTTCTGATATAAGCTTTATGGCATTTGTTCTTATAATGCGCTCAAAATTCCTACACCATATACTGAAATATAGCAAAAATATAACCGAAAAAATTGCTGAAATTTAAGTGCTGGTTGCCCTAGGCCATTATTTTTCCCACGTCGACTATCAGTATTGAGCGCTGACCCTGCACAAATCTGGGACTAAAAGCTAGGAAAGGAGAAGAAGAAGAGTATGATCTTTTCGTTTTAGATTGAGGCTATTTGTTTTACGTCGCATCGACATAGACAGGTCTTATGGTGACGATGCGATAGGACGGGGCTGGGATTAAGAAGTAAGCGACGGGTGTCCGTACTCAAGATAGGCCTAAATGGGAAAATGGGAAAACACGGAAAACCATCTTCAGGGCTGCCGACAGCGAGGTTCGAACGCATCATGTCCTAAATTCAAGCTAACAGCTACCTGACTCAAACCATGTCGCCAAGTCGCTCGATAAATTTGAACATTGAAGTCCCTCTACAGCTGAGCACGTAACATGATGTGAATAAACATGAACGTACCAACATCACAGCTTTTGCATTGTTTTTATACACGAGCACAGCACGTGCTGTATCGCGGCCCGTTGTACTACAGTGGCCACCCAACCAGCTTTACAAATAGGGGAGCTTCATGCGGTGAGCCAAGGCTCCGAGCATACCTAAGAACTAATGTGTGTGCGTTTCTACTCTATGGGTCAACAAAGGTTTGGATCAGCTCATATCTGCTTTTAACAGTTACACGAATGATGGTAAAGAATTTTGCTAATTGCTTTACGTCGCACCGACACAAATAGGTCTTATGGCGACGATGAGACAGGGAAGGGCCAGGAGTGGGAAGGAATCGTCCGTGGCCTTAATTAAGGTACACGGCAGCCCTAAAAATGGTTTTCCGTGGTTTCCCATTTTCATAACAGGCAAATGCTGGGGCTGTACCTTAATTAAGGCCACGGCCGCTTCCTTCCCACTCCTAGCCCTTTCCTGTCCCATCGTCGCCGTAAGACGTATCTGTGTCGGTGCGCCGTAAAACAACTAGCAAAAAAAATTAAGGTACAGCCGCAGCATTTGCCTGGTGTAAAAATGGGAAACCACGGAAAACCATTTTCAGGGCTGCCGACAGTGGGGTTCGAACCTACTATCTCCGGAATATTGGATACTGGCCGCACTTAAGCGACTGCAGCTATCGAGCTCCGTGGTAAAGAATATTAGATGTTGGTACCTTAAATAAGAAAATGATAGTAATCACATACTTCGTGTGTGTGTGTGTGTGTGTGTGTGTGTGTGAATACATTAGGTATTTAAACGCTTCTAAAATGTTTAAATTCCATTTTGTATAATCACTCAAACCCGCAGAGTACAGAACCTGCGACCCGCTGGACCAAAGGCCAACACGCTAACCATTTAGCCGTGGAGCCGGACTCCTCAGTGACCGAAATACGAATTTATTGTGGCTTTACCCCACCATAATGAGAAGGTCTGATCGGATCCTTACGCCCTTTAAACGACTTTTAGTCTGACTGTAAAGGGTGCAAATTGTGCAGTGGATCAAGAGAAGACAGCCTTCTTTAATATGAATATTTCTAAAATATCTGTTACTAAATTGTTCCTTCCTTCCTTCCTTCCTTCCTTTCTCTCTTTCTTAACCCGTTTACCCTCCAGGGTTGTTTTTTCCCCCGGTAGTATTATTTGCATTTTTATTTGCAATGAATTCCCCGGAATTCCGGCGTAACATCCTGCGAAATTACGCGAACTGCAGCGGATATAGCCGAGGTATTAAAATTAAGTGGTTTAATTGGAAAAGTAATTATAATGGTCCGCCTCTGTGATGTAGTGATTAATGTGATTAGCTGCCACCCTCGGAGGCCCTGGTTCGATTCCCGGGTCTGACACGAAATTTGAAAAGTGGTACGAGGGTTGGAATGAGGTCCACTCCGCCTCCAGAGGTCAACTGAGTTGGAGAAGGTTCTATTATCTCCTCAGTCATCTTCGAAGTGGTTTTCCGTGGTTTCCCACTTCTCCTCCAGGCAAATGCAGAATGGTACCCAACTTAAGGCCTTAGCCGCCTCCTTCCCTCTTCCTTGTCCATCCAACATTCCCGTTTCCCCATAAGGCTCCTGTTGAGCATAGCAGGTGAAGCCACCTGGGCGAGGTACTGGTCATCCTCCCCAGTTGTATTCCCCGACCCAAAGACTCACGCTCCAGGACACTGCCCTTGAGATGGGAGAGGTGGGATCGCTCGCTGAGTCTGAGGGAAAATCCGAAGAAGAAGTAAATAATAAAATTGTTTCGAAATACTAAATAAATAACAGTTGTTCCAGTGTATAAATATAATTTTGATAATCATTCTTAAATTGTGTCATACTTTCAATGTTGCCATAATATTTCGGATTTAACTGAGTCTCCCCTGTACTTGATATAAGTGATTATGTTTAGATGAACTTTTACAGGATAAATCTTCTATTTATTTGTCTCTCCAGAGCATGCTGCGGACATTTGTACTATTTACATAGGAAATGCTGTAATCTCTTTCAGTTTGGCATTTAACTGCACCGAGCTGAGTGGTTCAGACGGTTGAACACTGGCTTTCTGACCCAAACTTGGCGGGTTCGATTCCGACTCAGTCTTGTGTTATTTGAAGGTTCTCAAATACGACATCCTCGTGCTGTTAAATGTGCTGCTACGTAAAATAACTCCCGTGAGACAAAATTCCGCCACCTCTGCTTCTCTGAAAACCATGTTGGTTGTAGGCGCGGATCACTGATGCACGCATTTTGGGTGAGGCTGTATAATGGGTCATTGTGAAGCCCATTGGTTGAAGTTTTTACAGTAGCTCATGAGCGAGTAGGGACTGTACACTTCCTCATGTGCAATCGAGACGACGCTTTGCCTCACCAGGAAGCAAGTACCAATGGCATTATTATCATTTAACTGTTTCTTATTGTACATTTCATTTGTATAGAGTGTTGAATGTAGATTTTAAATATGTTATTGTAACATCTAGGAAGAAGGAGATAAGTCTGTATGAACAGTTTAAGATGTGTTACAAAAATTAATGTACTGTTGGTGATGATGAAATGTATGGCCGGGATATCCCAGGACGGGTTCGGCTCGCCAGGTGCAGGTCTTTCGAACTGACTCCCATAGGCGACCTGCGCGTCGTGATGAGGATGAAATGATGATGAAGACAACACATAAACCCAGCCCCCATGCCGTAGGATTTAACCAATTAAGGTTAAAATCCCCGACCCGGCCGCGAATCGAACCCGGGACCCTCTGAACCGAAGGCCAGTACGCTGACCATTCAGCCAACGAGTCGGACACTGTTGGTGAATCAACGGGTCGGTTATGCTTTCCCGAACATTCACTCAGAGGAGGCTATATGCGATGTCTCGTGGAATCGCTTGTGTAATCAGGAGACTATTTGGGCATGTAGTGAAACAAATTGGAAACATTTCACGGACATATTCAACGCAACAGATCACTAGTAGGTTCGGCTCCATGGCTGGCCTTTGATCACAGGGGTCCCAGGTTCGATTCCCGGCAGGGTCGGGAATTTTAACCATCATTGGTTAATTTCGCTGACACGGGGTCTGGGTGTATGTGTTGTCTTCATTATCATTTCGTCACTAGAAGGGATGATAAATTTTCTCGTTCAATCAAGACGAAACTTTGCGTCACGTATCTTTAGTCCCCTAAAAATGTTGCGCCAGATTAGTTGCGTTTCCTTACCACATTAACAGGACTTTGTGTATTCCTGCTGCCTCTTATATCAATCTCTGTGAATGGGAAATCATTCTGTACTTCCATCATCATCATCATCATCATCTGTTTACCCTCCAGGTTCGGTTTTTCCCTCGGACTTAGCGAGGGATCCCACCTCTACCGCCTCAAGGGCAGTGTCCTGGAGCTTCAGACTCTTGGTCTGGGGATACAACTGGGGAGTATGACCAGTACCTCGCCCAGGCGGCCTCACCTGCTATGCTGAACAGGGGCCTTGTGGAGGGATGGGAAGATTGGAAGGGATAGACAAGGAAGAGGGAAGGAAGCGGCCGTGGCCTTAAGTGAGGTACCATCCCGGCATTCGCCTGGAGGAGAAGTGGGAAACCACGGAAAACCACTTCGAGGATGGCTGAGGTGGGAATCGAACCCACCTCTACTCAGTTGACCTCCCGAGGTTGAGTGGACCCCGTTCCAGCCCTCGTACCACTTTTCAAATTTCGTGGCAGAGCCGGGAATCGAACCTGGGCCTCCGGGGGTGGCAGCTAATCACGCTAACCACTACACCACAGAGGCGGACCTGTACTTCCAACAGTATGATTTCTTCGCTCCAAGCAAGCCCAGTAGCAGGTGTATGGAATTTTAAAATTACAAAGAATAAAGAGGATTTTTTGGTTAGTACATTTCTTAAATTTCCATTAAGAAAATTCTCATATTTTCGGACACACCTACCGTAGATTTATGATAAGTATGATACTTTTATACCTAAGATCTTCTTATCTTTGTGTAAAATGAGTTACGATTCCAGTGAAGTCTGACGTCAAATATTTAAACAGAATGTATGCACAGTTAACTTAAATACTGTATGCTGATCCTATTTGAGGTATCCTTACAGTAATAATGCTCAGTTGCAAAAAATGAAACAGGCAAACACCTTGAAGTGGTGAGTGAAAAAGATCATATTCGCATATGACTCTGCCAGAGGGCTGCGCATAGTACCATCAAGAACACACGTTGTGGAAGAATAAACAATCCAATACCATCCTTCGAATATATTTCTCGTACTAACAGCTGCGTACTTGTATAGGGAGTCACCTGTAGTTTCAACGTCGTACTGTGCTCCAAACTTATGCTGAATGTCGTTGTCGTGTCAGGATCGCGTATGTGTGGATCATTGGTGCACGGAGTTTGGTGGTGAGGGTGTATAGTGCACCATCGTGAAGCCCGATGGCTATACCGAACACGTTAGATGAGAAGTATCAGCAGCATATAATCCTGGGCCGTTGGTCAGAAGGAGGTACACAAGATTGCAACGCCTCGCTCCAAGCGACAGCGACGTGTAGATGGGGCGAAGATATTAAAAAATCACATCGTACAAGTAGCTATAGTCGAATTAAAGTGACATGCTGAGAGTGTCAGCTAGCATCTTCCAAAACCACTTACTATGATCAGGGGTGCCACTCGGTAGACTTCCATTCACATGATACCCACAAGCCATGGTGTCGGGAAAAGAACACCTGAAGGGATGAATGTGTTCAGTGATGAGAGCAGATGGTCACTTGTGTACACGATGTCGACCACAGGAACTATACCTTCACTGTGTAACTCACAGAACTATCACCTGAAATCATGGTGTAAGAACCACAATGCACGTTCACCTCTGATGTTGTATCAGTACATCCAGAACATCGTACAACCCATCCTGACATTCATGTAACAACAGGACAGTGCCAGCTTACATACCTTTCGTTAAACCAACCGCAATTTCCTATGTTTTCCTCATATCTCCTGGTACCTAGAGAGTTGGCTGGGGTTCCGGTTGCATAGCTGATAGCTTGCATTCGGGAGAGGGTGGCTTCGAATTCCACCTTCAGTTACCCTGAAGATGGTCTTCCGTGCCTTCCCATTTTCACATCAGGCAATGTTGGGCGTGTACGTTAAAGTCACGACCGCTACATTCCCAATTCTAGTCCTTTCCCATCCTTGCGTCGCCGAAAACCTTGGATATGTTAATGCGACGTTAACCCATTAGAAGAGTATTCCTAACCAACACCGTTACCAGACCTGTCCCGCGTTCACTATATGGTGAGTGGTTCATTTCGATACCCGGTAACTGTGTGGAGCGTGGTTTTAGCCCCTTCACATACTGATATTAGAGTACATTTTACGTCACGAAGCATTGCCGTACTATCCTCAGTACATAATATAACGTTATTGTGGAAAGAGAGAAAAAAAGGAAAAGTAGTAGGTCATATGAAGGTGCGCCATACAATGGAGATAAAATACGTAGACATTTGAATATATCACGTAGTTTCCATGTGTCTTTTAATCTAATAATAATGTTATTATTTTTACGTCCCACTAACTACTTTTCTGGTGGTTTTCTGAGACGCCAATGTGCTGGAATTTTTTCCCGCAAGAGTTATTTTACGTGCCAGTAAATCTGTCGACACGAGGCTGACATAGTTGAGCACCTTCAAATACCGCCGGGCTGAGCCAGGATCGAACCTGCTAAGTTGGGGTCAGAATACAAGCGCCTCAACCGTCTGAGTCACTCAGCCCGACTATATCTTTTAATCTAAAGCATAGTCAAAGAGTATGGGACATGTATCGCTTAAACGTACCTTAGTCTTCCTGCATTAAGGTTTCAGTGGCAAAACGTACTGAAACAAAACGAGGTTGGAGATAAACGTCCATAAGTAGGCTAAAATGCGAGGATCTACAGTTTACCAATGAACAATCTTGTAGACGGGTTTCAGATGACCTGGCAGAGTTCCTCGGTGTCGTTTACAGCTGGTTAGAACATTCTTACTTGCATACACACTGCAACAAAAAAGAAAATGTAACATATCATTATTATAAATATATTTTATTTTGGTCCGCCTCTGTGGTGTAGTGGTTAGTGTGTTTATGCCACCCCCGGAGGCCCGGGTTCGATTCCCGGCTCTGCCACGAAATTTGAAAAGTGGTACGAGGGCTAGAACGGGGTCCACTCAGCCTCTGGAGGTCAAATGAGTAGAGGTGGGTTCGATTCCCACCTCAGCCATCCTGGAAGTGGTTTTCCGTGATTTTCCACTTCTCATCTAGGCAAATGCCGGGATGGTATCTAACTTAAGGCCACGGCCGCTTCCTTCCCTCTTTCTTGTCTATCCTTTCCAATCTTCCCATCCACCCGCAAGGCCCCTGTTCAGCATAGCAGGTGAGGCCGCCTGGGCGAGGTACTGGTCATCCTCGACAGTTGTATCCCCCGACCCAGAGTCTGAAGCTCCAGGAAACTGCTCTTGAGGCGGTAGAGGTGGGATCCCTCGCTGAGTCCGAGGGAAAAACGGAAAAACAGGGTAAACAGATAAAGAAGAAGAAGATTTTATTTTAGTTCTCTCACATGGAACACAGCTGGTTATCAGCCCGTGTATGTAATCTCTATAACTCCGGCTCCGTGACTACTTTGTTAGCATACTGGCCTTTGGTTCAAAGGGGTCCGGCTTTCGATTCCTGGCTGGGTCTGGGGTTTTAATTTCATTGGTTATTGTTCTCTGGTTCGGGGACTGGATGTTTGTACCGTCTTCAACATTATATTTCATAGATAGATCATACAAACTCGCAGGTCGTCCATGGGAGTCAATTCGAAAGATCTGCACCTGGCTTGTGTGGAGGTCGCACGTCACTACCCATGTGATCAGTAGGCTAGTCTATTTAGGTAGAATAAGAGTTTGTTTCCTCCCGCAGGTACTGCCACCTTGACGAAGGCAATATGGGATTGCCGGGTGTTTTTGAAGGCGCGTGCTCAAATGACCCTTAGAGCTGTGCCAGCAGGACCTACGGCTCCTGGACGGGCCACCCATGCTGGACAGGTCTAAGGTGATGGGCCAGACTAAGAACAGTACCCTGGTCCTCCACGTTGGGGGTTGGACGTGGGGTCAACAACCCTACCCTACTATCGTTATGTGCATCCGGGAGATAGTAGGTTCGAATCCCACTATCGGCAGCCCTGAAAATGGTTTTCCGTGGTTTCCCATTTTCACACCAGGCAAATGCTGGGGCTGTACCTTAATTAAGGCCACGGCCGCTTCCTTCCAACTCCTAGGCCTTTCCTATCCCATCGTCGCCATAAGACCTATCCGTGTCGGTGCGACGTAAAGCCGCTAGCAAAAAAAAAAAACTATCGTTATGGAACCAAAGGACAAAGGAATCCGGACGGGCGTAATGGATAAACGACCTCGGCAACGAAAACGGCATATGAATTGGTATTTCGCGACATGGAACGTAAGAACGCTGAAGAAACCTGGAGGATTACTGAATCTGAAGAACGAAATGAAGAAATACAATGTAACAGTACAAGAGGTGAAATGGAATGGAAACGGAATACTTGCAACTGGGACACACACCTTGTTCTACAGCTGTGGAAACAGAGGATACGGAGGTACAGGGTTCCTTGTTGCTAATGCATATAAGAATTTAATATTGAACTTTAAGCCCGTTAATGACAGAATTTGTGTTCTACGAGTAAAAGCCCGTTTCTTTAATATATATTTCATATGCATGTATGCACTTACAGAAGATGCACAGTCAGCAGAGAAAGATATATTTCATGAAGAACTGGAACAAGAATTAGCACTATTGGCAAAGCATGATGTTAAAGTGGTTATGTGGGACTTCAACGCCCAATTGGGAAGATACATTGCTTACAGGAAAACAGCTGGTAAGGAGAGTTTGCCTGAACGATAATGGTATACGGTTGATAGATTTTGCTACGGGTAATAACATGCTTATTAAAAGCAGATGGATGCAAAGGAATGATATAAGGAAAGTAACATGGTGCTCTCCTGATGGGATCACAAACAACCAAATTGATCATGTGCTTATAGATATACGGCATGGAAGTGGATAGCTGTCGAGGCGCAGACGGAGACAGTGATCATTATCTAGTAAGAGTCAAATACAGGCAAAGGATAGCCAACTACAGAGAGATTAAGAGAGCTGTTATACCCAGGTTTGATGATGCTAAGTTAAGAAAGGATGAAAATATAGCACAGCAATATGCAACGGTTTTAACAAATAGCTTTAATGAAGTGGAAGGTTGGACAGGAGAGAGTAGTGAAGGAAGATGGCAAATGGTTAAAGGTATAGTTCACAAAACGGCCGAAACTGTTTTGGGCAGAAAGAAACAATCGAGGATTCACACTGGTTTGATGAAGATTGTAGGAAGAAGATTGAAGAAAGGAAAGAGGCAAAAAGGAGAATGTTACAGATAAGAACAATAACTACTGTAGAAGAATACGGAGAGAAGAGGAAGGGGACAAGGAATGTAGGAAGAAAACGAGAGAATTTGAGAAACAGTGGATTGAAGAATTAGAAGAGAGAAAGACTGCTTAGGAAACTAGACAGTTTTATATAAGGATAAAAGATATAAAGAAAGGCTTTCAACCCAGAAGAGTTTTCTATAAATATAAGAAGGGAAATCTGATTGGAGGTAAAGATCAGATGTTTGACAGATGAGTGGAATATTTTAGTGAACTGATGAATAAGGGATTAGGATTTGAAGGTGAGGTCGAAGATGTGCACAGAAAGGGAGGGGGCAGGAACAAAGTGGAGAAGAGGTGGCCCTGAAATCAATAAAGGAGAATGATAATAATGTTATTTGCTTTACGTCCAACTAACTACTTTTACGGTTTTCGGAGACGCCGAGGTGCTGGAATTTAGTCCCGCAGGAGTTCTTTTACGTGCCAGTAAATCTAGCGACACGAGGCTTTCGTATTTGAGCACCTTCAAATACCACCGGACTGAGCCAGGATCGAACCTGCCAAGTTGGGTTCAGAAGACCAGCGCCTCAACCGTCTGAGCCATCAAGTCCGGCAAATCAATAAAGGAACCTACATTGCAAGAAGTTAAAGATGGAATCAAGTCTCTTAAAACAATAAGGCGCCAGCAGAAATGATAAAATATGGAGGTGGAAAACTAACAAAGTGGTTGCATGAAATTATGGTAGAGATATGGCAAAAGGAGAAAATGCTAGATCAATGGAATATAGCAATACTCTGCCCTAGAGAAAACTAGAAAAATTTGTGGCTGAGATGGGACTGACGATTAATCAGTCAAAAACTAAGTACACCGGGCTAGTTGGCCGTGCGTGTAGAGGCGCGCGGCTGTGAGCTTGCATCCGGGAGATAGTAGGTTCGGATCCCACTATCGGCAGCCCTGAAAATGGTTTTCCGTGGTTCCCATTTTCACACCAGGCAAATGCTGGGGCTGTACCTTAATTAAGGCCACGGCCGCTTCCTTCCAACTCCTAGGCCTTTCCTGTCCTATCGTCGCCATAAGACCTATCTGTGTCGGTGCGACGTAAAGCCACTAGCATATTTATATTCATATAAGGTGAAAGTCTTACGAGAAAATTTGTGACAATTATGAATTATTTACAATTTTGCGTAGCGTAGACTCAAACAGGGTGCAGACAATACAACAACGTTTGAAGCGACAGGTACAATCATCGCAGATGGACGTGGAAGAAAACACTGTATCTAATAAAATTTCGGGGGACGCTTGTAGAAATATTCCTATGCGTAGAAAATTCTTTAAAGTAAAAAATTCTCATTGAAGTTTTGTCGTATCAAACAATTATGTACTGTACTCCATGTGTTGTAAAAAAAATTCCTAACTTCATTGTTGCATCTTCAATGGAGATTTCAATATTAGTTTTGTTCACCTCCATGCATCTTCTGTGATAAACTTGAGGTTACTATGCACAAAATTCAGAGGGAAAACTGATGAAATAAATCCAAATAAATAAAATGGGAAGAAACAATGCATTAGGCTACAATCAACTTATTTTCAAATTCTGTACTCGTTTTTCTCTATATTTTCTCTTAAATTACGTCCCTTTGCCACTATATCCAGACGAGAATTTGTTGTAGTTGATGATCAGTCATCAACCACCACTGGTCTGCATTTAGGGCTGTCACTCAGGTGGCTGATTCCCTGTCAGTTTTTTTTACCTAATTTAGGCATCTCAAGAAGTCAAACCGGATAAAATAGCAGACCGAATTATACAAATGCCCAGGGTTAAATGAAGCAAAGAACATTCCATGATGATGCATGATAAGTATTATTTAATAGGACCTAACATCTAAGGTCATCGGCCCAATGCACATTCTAAACTAATCAGTAATAACCTGCGAAACCTAAGAAAGTCGTGCTCCTCTATACCGGAGATAGCATCAGCATTCATTACGGATGAAGTTACAGTGGCCCTTCAAAGATGCCAAATGGGTAATACGCCAGGCTTCGATAACATTCACAACTATTTCCTTGTTTGCTGTGGTAAGAACTCTTCAAAATGGCTTGCAGAGTTCTTTTCATCTCCCCAACACACAGGACATCTACCACCGGGGTGCAAGTGATCGTTGCTTTCGTGAAACATGGAAAATCACACAATGTTCCTGAAAGCTATAGACCCATAGCACAATTAATGTCAACCTGCAAGCTACTGAAAGGTGGAATTGCATAGGAAACAAACCAGCCATTTTCAAGATCCTCCCTACAGAACAAGCGCGCTTTAGATCAGGACGAAGTTTTTCTTACACTTTGGTTCACATCGGACCGATACAGATAGATCTTATGGCGATGATGGGGTAGGAAAGGGCTAGAAGTGGGAAGGAAGCGGCCGTAGCCTGAATTTAGGTGCCATCCCGGCATTTGCGCGGAGAAATGGGAAACCACGGAAAACCACTTCGAGGATGGCTGGGGTGGGAATCGAAACCCCCTCTTCTTAGCTGACCTCCCGAGGCTAAGTAGACCCCGTTCCAGCCCTTGTACCACTTTATAAATGTCGTGGCGGAGCCAGGAATCGAACCCGGGCCTCCGGGGGTGGTAGCTAATTACACTAACCACTACACGACAGAGATGGACATATGACACATATACGGACCTAAAAGAAACAATCACTGCAAGTAATCGTTGTCTCCGATCATTTCAGAAGATGTTTAGTGCCAGAGAGTAGAGCCAATCTATGAGAGTGAAAATACACTCATGTTCAAAAAAACCAGAACACCTTAAAAGACTAGAGATAGATAGTTCATATTCATAGGACATGTGCATTAGTATGTTTTTAAGAAATGATTAGCATTTGAACCATGTCGGCCCTCAGCCTCAGATTCAAGGTTCATATCGATATGTTGGCGCACCCCCACCGATTGATAAATGAGTGAGTTTGAAGGAGGGCGCATTATTGGCAGGAGAGAACGTGATGCACCCATCCGGCAAATTGCTGCTCGTGTGGGACGAGGTGTGTCGGCAGTGCACCGGGTGTGTTCAGAATGGTTCACAAGAAGACCGTAGAAGACGACGAGATGGGTCTGGTCGCACCACCCAGACCACCCCCTCCCCCGAGAAGACGACACCTCATCCGAATGGCATTGTAGGACAGATATGCGTCCTCCTCGGCTCTGGCGCAACAGTGAATCAGTGTAACACATCATACACTACCAGGAGTGACAGTCCGTCGCTATTTATTACGGTCTGGGTTACCGGCGCGTCGTCCACTTCTCCGCCTACCTTTGACTAATGTGCATAAACATGGTAGATTGCAACGGTGTCACTGGGGACAGGAAGGGCAGCAGATAGTGTTTTCTGATGAATCCAGGTTCTGTTTGCTTGAAAATGATGGCCGCATTTTGATTCGCCGCGGACAGGGGGAGATGCATCACATTGACTGCATTCGCACAAGACATACAGCGCCAACTCAAGGCCTTATGGTGTGAGGTACTATTGGGTGCAACCACAAATCACAGTTGGTGCGTGTCCAGGGCACTGTGACCAGTTTGACCTACGTGAATGATAGATATCCTGTGACCCGTAGCCATACCCTTTCTGCACGACACTCCAGACGCCATATTTCAGCAGGACAATGCGCGACCACATGTTGCTGCGAGAACACTTGTCTTATTGTTGTCACAGGATGGCAGATTGTTGCCCTGGATCGCCCGATCACCAGACTTGTCACCAATCGAAAATATGTATGAGATATGGCGAACGACTGGTGCGGCGCTGACCCAATGCCAACCACCAAAGATGAACTGTGGAACCAGGTGAATGCAGCATGGATGGCTATACCCCAGGACGCCATTCGCGCCTTATACGCGTCGATGCCATCACGTTTGGAACAAGTTATCAGTGCCCATGGAGTACCCAGTGCCTACTAGGCAACAGGACACATGCTGAACCTAGGTGACTGAAATGCTAATCGTTTCTGCAGAGCGTACTAATGAACACGTCCTGCGAATATGAACTTTCTATCTCTAGTCTTCCAAGGTGTTCTGCTTTTCACGAACATGAGTGTATATAGAATTAGTGGCCGATGACCTTCGATGTTAGGCCCCTTTAAACAACAAGCATCATCATCATCATGTATATAGAACAATCATCAACTTCTGCTATATGGCTGTCAATAATAGATAGTGGCAACGAAAGTTGAATCTACTTTGATGACCTGGAAAAGAAAGGTTTTTGCGAAAAATACATCGACCAATGTAATCATAGTCAGGGGAGAATATGAACTTGTCTGGAATTGTAGAACTTGATATTGTGACTGATAAATATGGGAAGGATGGGATGGCTAGGACATGTGAGTTCACCGGTTACCTAAAAGAGTGGTGCATTCCAAGCGAGGAGGAAGTCGAGCTTAGCGTAAAAATCGGGAAAACACACACACACATATATATACGGTATATCCCAAGGTATTAGCCCCAGTTAAGAATTGTTGGTATATCTAAAACATTGAACGTAAGTTGAACATTAAAGCTTGAAATTTTCTTCGCCAAATGAAAACGAAAAATAATTCATGCAGTAGAGGGTCAAGGAGGCTAATTTTAAACTAGGCTATAATGTCACGGAAGAAGAAGATTCCTGATTTGTGTGTAAGTTAAAACATCGACCGTCGATGTATTTTGTGCCATATGCATAACTGGTCAGAAAGATCAAGGGGTAAGGTACCGGTAGTCATCATAAATTTCTTACGATAACCCAGTTGTATTGGTTATTTTATTTTAAATAACCCCTGCTAAGTACTGCTCACACCGAAGGGCAAGATAAAAAGAGAAAGAGGTGTGAGTTTGTGGTTATGGTAGAACATGACGGGACGATGACATTGTCCTTCCTTGGACAAATGTTTGCATTTCACTGCTACTAATAAATATCACCGAGCGGTCGAAATGTATTCACATTTAAGTACTCGACTGTGCTATTGGAAGTCAAGGGGAAAACTTGAAGGTGGGCAAACAGATAAAGATATCCATGCCAGTGATAGGGTGTGTGAAGGCTACTGTTGATAAAACTGCCACCTGTTGTACTTGGCTTATCGACGTTTGTTCTTGAATTGTTGCTCAGTGTACTGTAACGTAGAAGACACCTTTCATGATGTACAACTCTACCTAATACTACCAACCGTGGTCTAAATGCTCTATAACGTCCCCAATAAGGAATCGTAGATGCGCACCTCCCATTAAAATTTCCAACTTCATTGTATGACCTTATATCGTGAAAATATCTTGTACTCAAGCCTAGAAAGATTATCAAAATGGAAAATAATAACAATAAACGACTATAGATTGCTGTAGATGTCGTGATGTTGGCCTGGAGCACTTCTTTACGCACATTAACAAATCAAACCACCAGGATCCTTGTCGGCAGCCACCACCTCGCCCAGACACATTATATTTTAAGGGACGAACGCCTGCAAAGTTCACAGTAGTGTGCAACTGATGTAAAAAAAATAGCCAATCGCATCAACGAATCCAAAACAGCCTGCAATAAGACAGAAAAGCTCTTCATATCCAAGAATATGAGTAAAAGCTTTTAGAAAACGCTTGGTGAGGATTTATGCGTGTAGCAGCCTACTGCATGAAAGTGATACCTACCGGGCAAGTTGGCCGTGCGGTTAGAGGCGCGCGGCTGGGAGCTTGCATCCGGGAGATAGTGGGTTCGAATCCCACTGTCGGCAGCCCTGAAGATGGTTTTCCGTGGTTTCCCATTATCACACCAGGCAAATGCTTGGGCTGTACCTTAATTAAGGTCACGGCCGCTTCCTTCCAACTCCTAGGCCTTTCCTATCCCATCGTCGCCATAAGACCTATCTGTGTCGGTGCGACGTAAATCAATCAATCAATACTGATCTGCATTTAGGGCAGTCGCCCAGGTGGCAGATTCCCTATCTGTTGCTTTCCTAGCCTTTTCCGAAATGATTTCAAAGAAATTGGAAATTTATTGAACATCTCCCTTGGTAAGTTATTCCAATCCCTAACTCCCCTTCCTATAAATGAATATTTTCCCCAGTTTGTCCTCTTGAATTCCAACTTTATCTTCATACTGTGATCTTTCCTACTTTTATAGACACCATTCAAACCTATTCGTCTACTAATGTCATTCCACGCCATCTCTCCGCTGACAGCTCGGAACATACCACTTAGTCGAGCAGCTCGTCTTCTTTCTCTCAATTCTTCCCAACCCAAACATTGCAACATTTTTGTAACGCTACTCTTTTGTCGGAAATCACCCAGAACAAATCGAGCTGCTTTTCTTTGGATTTTTTCCAGTTCTTGAATCAGGTAATCCTGGTGAGGGTCCCATACACTCCAACCATACTCTAGTTGGGGTCTTACCAGAGACTTATATGCACTCTCCTTTACATCCTTACTACAACCCCTAAACACCCTCATAACCATGTGCAGAGATCGGTACCCTTTATTTACAATCCCATTTATGTGATTACCCCAGTGAAGATCTTTCCTTATATTAACACCTAGATACTTACAATGATCCCCGAAAGGAACTTTCACCCCATCAACGCAGTAATTAAAACTGAGAGGACTTTTCCTATTTGTGAAACTCACAACCTGACTTTTAGCCCCGTTTATCAACATACCATTGTCTGCTGTCCATCTCACAATATTTTCGAGGTCACGTTGCAGTTGCTCACAATCTTGTAACTTATTTATCACTCTATAGAGAATAACATCATCCGCAAAAAGCCTTACATGCGATTCCACTCCTTTACTCATATCATTTATATATATAAGAAAACATAAAGGTCCGATAACACTGCCCTGAGGAACTCCCCTCTCAACTATTACAGGGTCAGACAAAGCTTCACCTACTCTAACTCTCTGAGATCTATTTTCTAGAAATATAGCAACCCAATCAGTCACTCTTTTGTCTAGTCCAATTGCACTCATTTTTGCCAGTAGTCTCCCATGATCCACCCTATCAAATGCTTTAGACATGTCAATCGCGATACAGTCCATTTGACCTCCAGAATCCAAGATATCTGCTATATCTTGCTGGAATCCTACAAGTTGAGCTTCAGTGGAATAACCTTTCCTAAAACCGAATTGCCTTCTATCGAACCAGTTATTAATTTCACAAACATGTCTAATATAATCAGAAAGAATGCCTTCCCAAAGCTTACATACAATGCATGTCAAACTTACTGGCCTGTAATTTTCAGCTTTATGTCTATCACCCGTTCCTTTATACACAGGGGCTACTATATCAACTCTCCATTCATCTGGTATAGCTCCTTCGGCCAAACAATAATCAAATAAGTACTTCAGATATGGTACTATATCCCAACCCATTGTCTTTAGTATATCCCCAGAAATCTGATCAATTCCAGCCGCTTTTCTAGTTTTCAACTTTTGTATCTTATTGTAAATGTCATTGTTATCATATGTAAATTTTATTACTTCTTTGGCCTTAGTCTCTTCCTCTATCTTAACATTATCCTTGTAACCAACAATCTTTACATACTGCTGACTGAATACTTCTGCCTTTTGAAGATCCTGACATACACACTCCCCTTGTTCATTAATTATTCCTGGAATGTCCTTCTTGGAACCTGTTTCTGCCTTAAAATACCTATACATACCCTTCCATTTTTCACTAAAATTTGTATGACTGCCAATTATGCTTGCCATCATGTTATCCTTAGCTGCCTTCTTTGCTAGATTCAATTTTCTAGTAAGTTCCTTCAATTTCTCCTTACTTCCACAGCCATTTCTAACTCTATTTCTTTCCAGTCTGCACCTCCTTCTTAGTCTCTTTATTTCTCTATTGTAATAAGGTGGGTCTTTACCATTCCTTACCACCCTTAAAGGTACAAACCTGTTTTCGCATTCCTCAACAATTTCTTTAAACCCATCCCAGAGTCTGTTTACATTTTTATTTACCGTTTTCCACCGATCATAGTTACTTTTTAGAAACTGCCTCATACCTGCTTTATCAGCCATATGGTACTGCCTAACAGTCCTACTTTTAAGACCTTCCTTTCTATCACATTTATTTTTAACTACCACAAAAACAGCTTCATGATCACTAATACCATCTATTACTTCAGTTTCCCTATAGAGCTCATCTGGTTTTATCAGCACCACATCCAAAATATTTTTCCCTCTGGTTGGTTCCATCACTTTCTGAATCAGCTGTCCTTCCCATATTAACTTATTTGCCATTTGTTGGTCATGCTTCCTGTCGTTCGCATTTCCTTCCCAATTGACATCTGGCAAATTCAGATCTCCTGCTACAATCACATTTCTTTCCATGTCGTTTCCCACATAGCTGACTATCCTATCAAATAATTCCGAATTCGCATCAGTGCTACCCTTTCCCGATCTGTACACTCCAAATATATCAAGTTGCCTATTATCTTTAGAAATGAGCCTTACACCTAGAATTTCATGTGTCTCATCTTTAACTTTTTCGTAGCTTACAAATTCTTCTTTCACCAGAATGAAAACTCCCCCTCCCACCTTTCCTATCCTATCTCTACGATACACACTCCAGTGCCGTGAGAAAATTTCTGCATCCATTATATCATTTCTCAGCCATGATTCAACTCCTATTACAATATCTGGTAAATATATATCTATTAAATTACTTAATTCTATTCCTTTCTTTACAATACTTCTACAGTTCAACACTAACAATTTTATGCCATCCCTACTTGATTTCCAGTTCCCTGTTCCCTTATCACCGCTCCCTAGGCCATCCCGTTTCCCTGAATGTACCTCCCTATTACCCTTCCAAACAAATTTCCTAACTTATACGTACCACTGCGGTTTAAATGAAGGCCATCCGAGCGCAGATCCCTATCTCCTACCCACCCATTAGGATCTAGAAATTTCACTCCCAGTTTCCCACATACCCACTCCATAGTCTCATTTAAATCCCCAATCACCCTCCAGTCAGTATCCCTCCTACACAGTATTCCACTAATAACAATCCCCGCTTTCTTAAACTTCACCCGTGCTGCATTTACCAGATCCCACACATCTCCAACTATGTTGGTACTTATATCAGCTTGCCTTACGTTGTTGGTACCAACGTGAAACACTACCACCTTCTCCTTCCCCTCCTCCCTCTCTTCTACTTTCCTCAACATCTGCCTCAACCTAATTCCTGGATAACATTCTACCCTGGTTCCCTTTCCTCCACACACTTTCCCCACGTGTCTAACGATGGAATCCCCCATGACCAGAGCCTCAACCCTACCCACCTCATTTGATCCCCTCCCCTCCTGGTCAGCCCTATCTTTCCTGATAGCTGCAGAAGCTACTTCCTCCTCCCTTTTCTCCTTCCCATGACCCTGTTCCACCTGTCTTTTCCTATCCTCTACTCTACCTTTCCCTTTCCTACCGTTTCCCTTCCTCCTACTTCCATGCATCTCAGCAACAGTTCCCTGTCCCTCATCTTCCCTCTGTTGTTCTACCTGGAGTGACTCGTACCGATTTTGCCCAGACACCTGTCCTGAATTCTGATCCTGAATAGAGCCCTTGGCCTGCAATCTCCTTCCCCTTAGAACATTAGACCACCTGTCTTCTACAACTCCTCCCTTTCCTTCCCCCCCCCCCCCTTTTGTACACCTACTGTAACCTGTACATTATTTGAGGGAGTCCTATCTTCCTTCCTGTCTTCTGTGAGAATCCTAATTATCTCCCTCAAACTTTCCAACTCCTCCCTCATACCCCTCAATGCCTCACCACACCCACAATAAGTACACTCTCGCTCCTTAGCCATTCTTTACGGGGGAAAATTTTTAAATTAAAAAATAAAATAACTTATTTGCAAAAAAATAAATGAACGGAGGGATATATTGTCTGGGATAGTACACAACAATAAGGTAATTAATATACGACTACACTACAATACTACTTAGTCGTGCTCTATTTTTTATTATTCTACAACCCCTAACAGGATAAAAGCTGCTGTTAATTACTGAATATCGAAAGTAATACACAAGAACTACACAATTCCAAACTGCAAATTAAGCCTATCCTAATTTCAACAATATTTTAGTAAGAGTTTCTACGGATACCTCTACTACACCAGTACTACACAAATATTTTACAATAATAAAATAAGCACACTAAATTCTAATAGGATATTACTCGTATACTACTGTACAGTACACTACAGTCATTTTTAAACTACTTTCAGACGTATCCTAATTACGATACCGGTACCGTACCGTATGTCACTACTAAGCACAACAGAAATGAAATTTGCAAGAACTACTGTACTCAAAGATTACCAACGAAGCTAAATGCTTAGACAAATTATTATTAGTCTTACGGTCTAATAGATATACACGAAAGATAACACACGAATATAGCAGGCAAGATACGGCACTATCTAAATGTACTGTATCTATACTACAATGTATCTATTATCCGCGCACTTTTTCAAGCCACGAGCAAAAAAAAAAAAAAAAAAGGAAAAAAAAAAGAAAGTGATACCGGGATCATTGACGTGGATATGTAGCGCTCAGGATGTGGTGCTACAGAAGGATATTAAATATGTCATGAGTGGATACATTAACGAAAGAGGAAACACTAAAATAGATTAGATTAGTAGAACGTTTTGACCCGAAGAAGAGACAGCTGGGTAACGCACGAAAGTTTTCTTCACACAATTGTGGGAAGTTATGTAGAAGGGATGATTTGCAGACGCAATTCGCAGCCCACAATTATCAATCAAATAATGGCAGACAAGTTGTACCACAGCTACATACATCTAAAGAGGTTATCTAACGAACGAACGACGTGTAGAATTTCTAAAAACCGACCTTCCGGTTGAACACCGCAGAAGAAGAAGAAGAATATCGTCATGTTTTGCAAAACATTATCTTTCTTGCACTCAGAAGTCATCATTTTCTAAGAAATTAAGTGATTTCGGCCTGTAGTATCAGTGTTGTAGAAAGTAGAAAATTAAAAAATCATAAATGGTTAAATCATACGGCAGAGTGGATAGGCCTACATTAGATAAATTTATACTTTATCATCCGTAATCTCGGTCATTATAGAGTATTGAAACAATGACGTTTTCATTAATAGCCTAGTTAGGCTCAGGAGAGGGGGGTGTATTCCGGCTTCCCGTGCATTTGGTGACCAGCGAGTCAAGTCTAACGTGACGTCACTGGGAAGATACGGCGAGCTCTGAACGCGCTACTCGCTTTGAAGTCTTGGTTGTGTTGACTTTATGGATGATAAATAGTGACGTCTGTGTCCTAAAATTTATTTTACTGGTGTAAACACTTCGTTTCTCATTTAACAGGCGATTGGTTTCTTCAGTGTTTTAAGTATTTTTAAGTAAAATGAGTCCGCCTCTGTGGTGTAGTGGTTAGCGTGATTAGCTGCCACCCCCGGAGGCCCGGGTTCGATTCCCGGCTCTGCCACGAAATTTGAAAAGTGGTACGAGGGCTGGAACGGGGTCCACTCAGCTTCGGGAGGTCAACTGAGTAGAGGTGGGTTCGATTCCCACCTCAGCCATCCTGGAAGTGGTTTTCCGTTGTTTCCCACTTCTCCTCCAGGCGAATGCCGGGATGGTACCTAACTTAAGGCCACGGCCGCTTCCTTCCCTCTTCCTTGTCTATCCTTTCCAATCTTCCCATCCCCCCACAAGGCCCCTGTTCAGCATAGCAGGTGAGGCCGCCTGGGCGAGGTACTGGTCATACTCCCCAGTTGTATCCCCCGACCAAGAGTCTGAAGCTCCAGGACACTGCCCTTGAGGCGGTAGAGGTGAGATCCCTCGCTAAGTCCGAGGGAAAAACCGAACCTGGAGGGTAAACAGATGATGATGATGATTAAATAAAATGAGTACATATAGAATTAACTGTGCCGGCTGTGACTACTGTGGCAAAGACTCTAATAGAAGATCTCCTAAGCCATAAAAAGTGACGTTTCAATCGAACACCATAAATCAGAGGTGTGCTTGAACGGTACTTGACGTGCTTATCAAAATGTCGGAATGGCTGCACAGATGTTTTCACGTCGCTCTGCCCAAGCAATTAAATATATTGTACTCAAATATAATAAGGGGAATATTATTGAACTAATAAATTATGTATTTGGTGTTTTGAACTTAAGGATTCCCAACGACCAAAAAGCTCTCCTTAGAAGTGGTTATGGTCTCAACCATCGAAGTCAACCCAACGGCCGTAGCCGTGTTGAAACACCGTGAGATCTCCGAAGTTAAGCAACATTGGGCACGGTCAGGAGTTGGATGGGTTACCACGCGCTGTTGGTTGGGGGTAAGAGAATGGAGGAGCGGAAAGGAACTGGCTCAGGAACATCTCTGCGGAGGTTCGGACCTGCCTTCGGGCAGAATAACCCTTACCTTACCATCGAAGTCAAGAAAACACTGTAAGGAGATTTTTTGACATTTGCTCAAGTATGCGGATGGGGAAAACGAGCAGTCTCCTTCCATTCCGGAAGTAGTTTTTTTAATATCCATAAACTCACTTACTGGACTCTTTAGAGATGTGAAAAGCATTGGGGCAAAGTACATTTTGACTTCCAGACTGAATCAAGACCGTTGGAAAATTATTTTTATAGACTACGAGGTCTCGGTATGTTTTACAACAATCCCAGTCCTTTCGAAGTCTCTTAACACTAACTTGGAACGTGAGCGACATATTGTACCGGTACCTCTATCTCATGGAGCCTCTATTGCTGAGGACAGAAGTCACCCTTCTACATTTCCTGACCCTCCAACACCTGACGATAAAAAGAAGAATTCCAGAATTTCCTTTCCAGCAAACGTTGCATCAAAGTGACTGACAACCCGTCCAATGGTTTTTGATGGAAGTGAATAAAACTTGCTACTTGATTCTGACCTGAGCAATTTTTTTTTTTTTGCTATGGGCTTTACGTCGCACCGACACAGATAGGTCTTATGGCGACGATGGGATCGGAAAGGCCTAGGAGTTGGAGGGAAGCGGCCATGGCCTTAATTAAGGTACAGCCCCAGCATTTGCCTGGTGTGAAAATGGGAAACCATGGAAAACCATCTTCAGGGCTGCCGATAGTGGGATTCGAACCTACTATCTCCCGGATGCAAGCTCACAGCCACGCGCCTCTACGCGCACGGCCAACTCGCCCGGTACCTGAGCAATTTAACGATTCCCAGTGAAGATGGAACAGACGATGCTTTAAAATACTTGGCAGTGAAAAAAAATGAAAATGTCGTATGGCTTTTAGTGCCGGGATATCCCAGGACGGGTTCGGCTCGCCAGGTGCAGGTCTTTCTATTTGACTCCCGTAGGCGACCTGCGCGTCGTGATGAGGATAAAATGATGATGAAGACAACACATACACCCAGCCCCCGTGCCATTGGAATTAACCAATTAAGGTTAAAATCCCCGACCCGGCCGGGAATCGAACCCGAGACCCTCCGAACCGAAGGCCAGTACGCTGACCGTCCAGCCAGCGAGTCGGACATACTTGGCAGTTAACGTCGCCTACAAGTGTAAAAGCATTGACAGTCCGTTGGGATGTCATCTTGATCCGAAATATCCTCTGAATAAGACTGGATCACTATTATTATGGAGTTTGACGTTATTTTTGCTTCATTCCACGGAAGTGCCACAAACGAATGGAAACATTAACATCAACT
This sequence comes from Anabrus simplex, assembly GCF_040414725.1. Lineage (NCBI taxonomy): Eukaryota > Metazoa > Arthropoda > Insecta > Orthoptera > Tettigoniidae > Anabrus > Anabrus simplex. Next base: position 1,053,335,069 of record NC_090265.1, read on the forward strand.
ATACACTCGAAATATCCCGAAATCGATATCAGAAACATTGCCTTCTATGTAAGGACAAGGACTTTCATTCGCGTCAGACATTTGAAACCACGGAAAACCACCTTCAGGCCTGCCGATAGTAGGGTTCGAACCCACTATCTCCCGGATGCGAGCTCACAGCTGCGCGCCCCAAACCGCACGGCCAACTCGCCCGGTCATGTTAAGGTTTAGCTTATATCAATGTAAAATAAATGTACAATCTTATTATACTTATTGTACTTCATGCATTTTTATTTTATTACGTTTAGTATTAGCTCTATGTAATTGCTACTTTAATTCTTTATTATTATGATCCGAATTAACTCAATTTTTCTTCAAAATATAAAACGGCAAATTAAAATGTATAAAGGCTACAAAATGTTAATTTACAAACCAAAGGGATTCATTCCTGATATAAAATCGCTAAAAATGACTAAACCTAATAATAACATTTAATATTCTATAGGCTCATTCGATGCTAGTAATACCATTCCTTATGCAGCCAGTCCCTGGTATGAATGGTACGAAAATATCACTCATAGGGTCAGCTGGTGCATGCATTTCAGTGGGCTCGGTAACTGATATGCGAGCAACTTCTGACTAGGTGAGGAAAGCAACGGGAAACTACCTCACTCCTCATTTCCCTAGTCGCCTCTTCATTGATGCCTAGGCCGTCTATGACAGCTGTTAGCATAGCTGTAGAGGATCAAACCAGCCTTCGGGCTCTTTATCATTCGCATTTCAATAAAATGTCCGACATTTATCCTGAGACTGAAGAAGTACAACGAGCTGACACAAGCGCAATGCGGCAAACTTAGATGGGAGGTATCGCGTAGTCTCCCAGATCGAGCAAGGTCTTAGCTATATTTTTTTGTAATTCAACAGGAGGGAGACTTCAAAGTGGGCCTTAAACATAAAACACGATGTGTCCCTTTCACGTGCACATGTGTGGCTAGCGTGACGTACACCATGTGGAGTACCTGAATGGTCACCCATCCAGGTACTGACCACACACTGTTGGTTAATTTAAGTACAAGTAGGCTTTCCTCTTGGCTATCGCGGAAAGTAATAAATTAAAGATAAACATTTTCTGAAATTAATCGGTTTAATTAGTGACTGCTTGATTAGAATTGAAGAAAATTGGAAGGCAGCATCGTGTTAATCAGTATCACCGCCTCGGCTTCTTCCCTTAACCCCAGTGCTTCGAGAGAACGTAGTTGGGTGAGACTGCTGACGTCTGAGCTCGAAGAGGGGCTGGTTCCAAGGCTTAATACAGGGGTAGGTTGTTACGAGTCGTGAGTGCGTGGCTATGTAAGTGCGTGTTTCTGTTTGTGTACTTTAGTGTGCTTTAATTGCTACTTTTGGCCAAGATAATTCATCTCAGAAAAGCGACCGAAGAGCGGTTCCTTTACTCCCAGCAAGCAATGCGAATCACAACCTGATCTTCTGACATTTGATTGCATGGTCTATAACCAACTCAATGCCGCTCTCGAATACCTTCTTTTTCTTAATCTGTTTGCCCTCCAGGATCGGTTTTCCCCTCGGACTCAGCGAGGGATCCCACCTCTACCGCCTCAAGGGCAGTGTTCTGGAGTGTGAGACTTTGGATCGGGGGATACAGCTGGGAAGGATGACCAGTACCCCTCCCATGTGGCCTCACCTGCAATGCCGATCAGGGACCTTGTCGGGGGATAGGAAGATTAGAAGGGATAGACACGGAAGATGGAAGGAAGCGGCCGTGGCCTTAAGTTAGGTACCATCCCAGCATTTGCCTGGAGGAGAAGTGGGAACCCACGGAAAACCACTTCGAGAATGACCAAGAAATCGAACCCCCCTCTACTCAGTTGACCTCCCGAGGCTGAGTAAACCCCGTTCCAGCCCTCGTACCACTTTTCAAATTTCGTGGCAGAGCCGGGAATCGAACCCGAGCCTCCGGGGGTGGTAGCTAATCACACCAAACACTACACCACAGAGGCGGACTCTCGAATACCTTCCGCGATATTACCTCTGGTCACTTCGCATGGTCCTTTGTTCTCTTGCAGCCAGTGTGGAGATGATGATCACCACATCTGTTACAGCGAGTGGTAGCTGTGCACAGGGTAGCAGAATGATTAACCTTACGGCAATTATAGCAGATTATAGTAATTTACGAGGTTTTACAAGGTTGCCGTGGCTTGCGCGGGGCTACTGGGTTCGATGTTGTAATTACTTTAGTAATTTTAAACTGTGCTACACTGGTTCAAAACTGAGAGTACCGAGCTCGATAGCTGCAGTCGCTTAAGTGCGGCCAGTATCCAGTATTCGTGAGATAGTAGGTTCGAACCCCATTGTCGGCAGCCCTGAAAATGGTTTTCCGTGGTTTCCCACTTTCACACCAGGCAAATGCTGGGGCTGTACCTTAATTAAGGCCACGGCCGCTTCCTTCCTACTCCTAGCCCTTTCCTGTCCCATCGTCGCCATAAGACCTATCTGTGTCGGTGCGACGTAAAGCAACTAGCAAAAAAAACTGAGAGTTCTTGTTTCTAGAACTATATGAGATGCAAAGCATAGAAAAATGCGAAGCTTTCTTTTACAATTTGTTTTACGTTGCACCAACACAAAAATGTTTTACGGCGATGATTTGATAGGAAAAGACTAGGAGGGGGAAGGAAGCGGGCGTGGCCTTAATTAAGGTACAGCTTAGTGTAAAAATGGTAAACCACGTAAAACCATCTTCAGGGCTGCCGACAGACGGGTTCGAACCCACTATCTTCCGAATTTAAGCTGACAGCTACGTGGCCCAAACCGCGCAGCCACACACTCGGTAAAGGCAAAGTGGAGCAGTAACCTCGGCACAAAGTGTAATAGAATGGGTAGCGCTATACTTGGTCACCTGTTCCCAGAAATTAACTCAATACTCACTTTGTTGGTGTAGACTGAATGAACCTTGGGGTAATGTGAGTAATTTTACCAGCTTGAAATACTGGATTCGCCTATTCTATCAAGGAGACGATAATTCGTCTCAGCAAAGCGACTGAGGAGCAGATCGAAGCTCTTCTCAAGCACTGCGAACTACAACCTGGTCTCCTGGCATTTGATTGCATGGTTCATAGTGAACTCAGTGCCGCTGGGAATCACTATCGCCGTGCTGCTGAAAAAGAGGCCTTAACCACTGAATATTGGAGTTCACACGTTGCCTTCGCTCTTCGATATCTTCCGCGATATGACCTCTGGTCAGATGAGGCCCTGACTGCATCCGCTCTCTCCAGAATACGCTCTCGCCACACATAGAAGCGGTTGCATCAGTATGGTCTTCCAGGGCTGGATTGGCGTGCTAGGGAAAAGAGACCATATCGAGTTCTCCAGGATGATCCCAAAGGAATATACTGAAGTCCTGAAGAAATGTATGTTCGTGTGATTTATCTTGCAGATGTTATGTCGACCATCTCTTTTGTTTAGGACAACAGCAAGGTTCACACCCACAACATGATGAAAGCATGGATGAATGACTGTCCGAAAATCTGTCTCATTTTTCCTCATGGACAAAGCGCATGTGCATTGCTCTAATATGCAGATAACTGATAATGCAAACACAAGGGGGGAGGAGTGGCAGAGGTGTCGTATACCTGTCCTTTGCGTTCCCTGCGAGCACTGGCAATGAAAATGTGAATTCATTCTGCACCGTGTAGTCCCATTCTCTTCGTATGTTTTCGTCTCGCTCTCTCTTCTCACACGATTCCCTGTCAGGAAGTCGTAAAATTTAAGAAACGAGATTTACGCTTCTCGAGGTGCACTTGGCCCTGAGGTTCACTCAGCCTACACCAAAAATGAGTGCCAGGTTAATTCCTGGGGGCAAAGGCGGCCGGGCGTAGAGCTAACCACTCTACTCCATCAAGTGCCGAGGTTACGGATAGACGGATAGTGGAAGCCTTTACCCTCCACCCGTCCAGGGGCCTTCATGGCCTGTATTAGTATTTATTGCTGAACATAACAGGCTTCCGCCCAAATACATGTTCTTATTCAAACCAGATTATAAATGAATATGAAATAAAATTAATAAAATAAAATAAAGTTCGATATCTATATGGGCCTTGAACAACTCCTTCTCGGAGGTCCAATGGCCATGGCATTGCGACAAACAGCATATGAGCTAACAATGACAATTAGGCAAATTTAAAATGGCAGCATAGGATAAGAATAATTAGCGTAAAGTTAAGACAAAAGATAAAAAAAGAGCAAGATGGCGCAACCATGTAAAACCTACTTCTACCTCCTAACCTTTCAGCATGTCTAATGGAATTATTACTACACGCTGACATTATCCTAACATCTAAAGTGCTGAGTGCCAATCTCTTACTGACCTATTTATGCTGGCTACTCCACTATTTACATTCCATGTCATTACATCATGTCCGACTCGTTGTCTGAACGGTCAGCGTACTGGCCTTCGGTTCAGAGGGTCCCGGCTTCGATTCCCGGCCGGGTCGGGGATTTTAGCTTTAATTGGTTAATTCCAAAAGGCACGGGTGCTGGATGTATGTGTTGTCTTCATCATCATTGCATCCTCATCACGAAGCGCAGGTCGCCTACGGGAGTCAATTAGAAAGACCTGCACCTGGCGAACCGAACCCGTCCTAGGATATCCCGGCACTAAAAGCCATACGACATTTCATTTCATTACATCGTATACTACCTCGTATTTCTCTGAGACATTATTTTTTCACTGCGCATAAAAACTTTTTCAGGCCACTGTCATTCCTCCACTGTTTTCTTATCCATACAATAATTTTTTGCTTATCTTTTTGTCTACACACTTTTTGTTGCTTAACATTTAGGAATTTTGCCCTTAGTTTCTCTGTTCTTATACAATCACAAAGTAAATGTAAGTCATCATGCTCAGCCTCACATAGTATGCACTGAGAGCTCTTTCTGCACCTGATCCATCCTTTATTTCTGTGCAACCCCATCAGCCACCATAGTAACCCACCCTTTAATCTTCCATCCCCAAATCTTATACTTAAATTGGAGATCTGGTATACCTTATAGAATAGGCTGAGCGAAGGTCTTTCTTTACATTCCTTCAAACAATTCTGGATTTGTATGTCCTTAATTTTCATTTTCAGAGCCCGCTGCATTCTGCTATTGTTCCCCTTCCACCCTTCTCGCCAAATATATCCCATACCCAATTCCTCAACATAACTTTTGATTTTTGCTAGCCAACACTCATCATACATTCCTTCCAGCCCATATCTATATATTTCCTGCAGCAGAATGTCGCCCCTACCCCGTCTTAGTCTAGTCCAATAATTTAATACCCTTTTAACATAGCCAAACTCGAGAAACTCTCCGCATAAGATTAGAGCCCCCACATTAGCTATACATTGCGGTAGTTTCATAAAAGCCTTATATTTATATTTATATTTATATTTATATTTATATTTATATTTATATTTATATTTATATTTATATTTATATTTATATTTATATTTATATTTATATTTATATTTATATTTATATTTATATTTATATATTGTTTGATTCAAGCTGTCCCTTTTCTTTTCTAATCCCCACAATTCAACCCCATATAAAGCTCTGCTTAGGACCAGAGATTTTAGTAATAGCCTAAGTATTTTATAGCTTGCTCCTGGGTATTTGGCAACTAGAATTTTTATTCCTGCAAGGGCTGCACCCCGCTCAGCTTGCATCTCTTTATGTGGTCGTCCCAACCTCCTTTTCTATTCAGAATCATTCCTAGATATTCTAATCTATCCATCTTGCCCCTTGTATCCACTATTCCCTTACTTTTTACCCTCCTTCTCTTACTTAGAATCATCACCTTTGATTTATTATAATTAATTTTCAGCGACCACTTATTTGCATAATCTACTAATATATCCAAACTTTTCTCCAATCCATCCCTAGTCAGCGTCATTAATAGAATATCATCAGCTAAAATCAGGCCTGGGATCTCCATATTACCCACCGCAGGTACAGCCCACCTAGCCCCTCCATGCTCATCCAATACATCATTTATAAATTGTATAAATAATATGGGCGATAATTTACACCCTTGTTTAAGGCCCTGCTTGCATTCTATCGGTTTGCTTATTACATTTTTCTCTAGTTTGACACTACTATATACTCTTTGATACAGCGCTCCTACCGCACGTATCAATTTCCTAGAGACTCCCAGCCTCCCTAATTTTCTATTAACGCCTTTCTGCTCACCGTGTCGAACGCTTTCTCAAAATCTACTGCTGCCAGAAATATGCTGCCTCTTTCCCGCATAGTGTATTTCTCCGCTAGCATTTTCACAATCATTATATTATTTATTGTTTGCCTCCCCTTCCTGAATCCTCCCTGATATTTAGAGATTATACCGTTATTTTCAGCCCAATCCCTTAGTCTATTAGCTAAGACTCCTGTGTAAACATTGCTCAATGAATCTAACAGGGTTATACCGCGGTAGTTATTAGGTAAATTTCTATTCCCTTTCTTTTTATACACTGACTGACAGAGCAAATGCAACACCAAGAAGGAGTGGTTCGAAAGGGATGAAAGTTGGGGAAAAAACAGAGACGGCACGGACGAATAATTGATGTTTATTTCAAACCGATATGCAGGTTATACAATGCGCACGGCATCGACTCAGTAGGATGTAGGACCACCGCGAGCGGCGATGCACGCAGAAACACGTCGAGGTACAGAGTCAATAAGAGTGCGGATGGTGTCCTGAGGGATGGTTCTCCATTCTCTGTCAACCATTTGCCACAGTTGGTCGTCCGTACGAGGCTGGGGCAGAGTTTGCAAACGGCGTCCAATGAGATCCCACACGTGTTCGATTGGTGAGAGATCCGGAGAGTACGCTGGCCACGGAAGCATCTGTACACCTCGTAGAGCCTGTTGGGAGATGCGAGCAGTGTGTGGGCGGGCATTATCCTGCTGAAACAGAGCATTGGGCAGCCCCTGAATGTACGGGAGTGCCACCGGCCGCAGCACATGCTGCACGTAGCGGTGGGCATTTAACGTGCCTTGAATACGCACTAGAGGTGACGTGGAATCAAACGCAATAGCGCCCCAAACCATGATGCCGCGTTGTCTAGCGGTAGGGCGCTCCACAGTTACTGCCGGATTTGACCTTTCTCCACGCCGACGCCACACTCGTCTGCGGTGACTATCACTGACAGAACAGAAGCGTGACTCATCGGAGAACACGACGTTCCGCCATTCCCTCATCCAAGTCGCTCTAGCCCGGCACCATGCCAGGTGTGCACGTCTATGCTGTGGAGTCAATGGTAGTCTTCTGAGCGGACGCCGGGGCCGGGAGTGCAGGCCTCCTTCAACCAATCGACGGGAAATTGTTCTGGTCGATATTGGAACAGCCAGGGTGTCTTGCACATGCTGAAGAATGGCGGTTGACGTGGCGTGCGGGGCTGCCACCGCTTGGCGGCAGATGCGCCGATCCTCGCGTGCTTATGTCACTCGGGCTGCGCCTGGACCCCTCGCACGTGCCACATGTCCCTGCGCCAACCAGCTTCGCCACAGGCGCTGCACCGTTGACACATCCCTATGGGTATCGGCTGCGATTTGACGAAGCGACCAACCTGCCCTTCTCAGCCCGATCACCATACCCCTCGTAAAGTCGTCTGTCTGCTGGAAATGCCTCCGTTGACGGCGGCCTGGCATTCTTAGCTATACACGTGTCCTGTGGCACACGACAACACGTTCTACAATGACTGTCGGCTGAGAAATCACGGGACGAACTGGGCCATTCGCCAACGCCGTGTCCCATTTATCGTTCGCTACGTGCGCAGCACAGCGGCGCATTTCACAATATGAGCATACCTCAGTGACGTCAGTCTACCCTGCAATTGGCATAAAGTTCTGACCACTCCTTCTTGGTGTTGCATTTGCTCTGTCAGTCAGTGTATATTGGGCATATTATCCCATATTGCCATTCCTTTGGTACCTTCGCCCCGCTGAAAATTCTGTTGACTAGTTTTACAATTCCCTCTACCATCTGGCCGTATTTACTTATTGGTTTCCAGCATACATTGCTAATACAATTCCTACCCCCCCCCCTGCTGACTTTATCTTCAGTTTCCCAATCAACCCCTGTACTTCTTCTCGTGGTATCCCTATCTAGTTCGTAGATACTTCCACGTTAGACCACAAGGTCTGTTTTCTTTCCTTATACTCCCAATCGCCCTTCCTCCCAATAGCTCGCTCAAATATGTCACCCATTTTACATAGTCAATATTCATTTTCTTCGGAGCCTTCCCTCCTTTATTGATCATATTATTTATTCTCTCCCATATTTTCAGTCCGATTCATACTGCATTCCTTATTTATTAGCACTGATTGGTCTTTCAACCACTGCTTCTTCTTCTTCTTCTATGCAATTTTCCTTTTATACTCTTTCCTCAGCCTACAAAATGCTTCACGATTTTTGTTCCTTCCTTTTGTTCTGTACTCTTTTAATGTTCCTAGCGCTGCTCTTCTACAAACCTCACATTCCCTATCATACCAACCATCCCCTTCTGTTCTTTTCCTTTTGCTGTGCTCGACTGCCCGTTTCACTCTCTTTACAGGGTATTCTAACAACTCCAGCGCTCTGTCTATATTATTTTCCATCAGCGCCCTTTCCCAGCCAATTCTAATTAATTGTATCTCCTTATCCATAAATGCATCTAGCTCTCCTTTTGAATTCTCTGTCCATATATATTTAATATAACCACTATCTCCCTCTATCGTACTTTTCCTCTCTTCCTCTTTGCTTTCCTCTCCCCTCACAAAACTCACCCATACCGGAGCGTGGTGCGATTCGATCCAGTCCTCCACCACTATGCTTTTGATGTTATCTAGCAAGTCCTATGAACTCATTCCTAAATTAATAACGCTCCCCCCGTGTTCAGTAATATAGGTCATTTTCATTCTCTGTCCCCCTCCTAATAGCCGTTCAAAATGCAGAAATTCCCGACTTCGCACAATTCTAAAAGTTTTCTACCGTAGTCATTAATTATCTTATCGTTACTACTTCTTCTTGATCCTATTGTCAGCACTTCTTCCTTACTATACCTCGGGCTTCGCTCGCCTATTCTGGCATTCCAGTCTCCAAATAACAATATTCCGTCCTCCTCATACCTCCCACTAATGATACTAATTTCTTATAATAATTCCTCGAAGAACTTATCATTTGCATACGGAGATTCCTTGGGGTGACAGTAGGCAAAAACCAAGCATACATGTTTCTCTCTCCATGCCTCTCTCCCCATGTTAAATCTTATCCATATCACACCATCAATGCCACTCTCAATATACTCTATACATTCGTTCAACTCTTCTTTAACTAGCACGACTATTCCTCCGGGCGTGCGGCCCATTTTGCTTAATCTCTTCCTTGACATGTGCCTCACCGTAAATCCTCCCCAAGTTATCTCCCTGCCTACTTCTAGCCATGTTTCCAAAAGCGCTACAATATCAAAGCTTTCTATTAAATTTTTCACTTTTATATTGCCTATTTTACTCAATACACCTTCAATATAAACAAAGCCTATCTTCCAGCCTAGTTACGGGATTTTTCCCTACCCTCCAAACCACCATCTTTATTCTTACTCTTCTTCAACATCTCGCTCTCAGCTTCTACCTCCCTTCCGTCATTCTTTGACACTTTATTGTCATCCTTCCAATCTTTATCTTCTAAGCCTTTATTCCTTTTCCCCCACAAGTCCTTCAAGCTCCTGCATCTCCCCTTGGTCATAAGGTCTCACTCTTTCTTGTCACCCCCCCCCCCCCCAGGTCGGCAACCAATGAATCCTCTTTTCCTTTTGGAACACTATCCGATAACACTTCCTGAACCTGCACATTTGATCTTCCACACACACTATCTTGGATTGCACTGCTTTCTTGTCTCGGCGCTTCAGTCATCGTTACCGCGTTTCCTCCCTCCTCTTGGGCGTACTCCTGTCTGCTTTTTGGCCGCTTAGATCGTTCCTCTTCCCGTTTCAGCTCTTCCTCCATACCTTTTAGTTTTGTTACAGACCAAACACGCCACCAGATACCATTCGTTACCACCAGCCTTTGGTCCTTAATAAACGCTCTAAGGCCTTGATGTCTAGCTCGGTCTAAATGCTTTCGTAAGTTTTCCTATTCTCAACTCCTTCTCTTCCCAAGTCTTTGTTTATCCAGATCCTTTCACTTTGTAAATTCTTTGCGTTATTTATCACTATATCCTCCATTATGGTTGATATCAGCTTCACTTTCACTGGTCTCCTAACTTTCACTTTTCCTACTTTTTCGACATCGTCCAAATCCACTTCACTGAAGTTAAGTTTCAGCTTATTTTGGACGAGGTCCACCACTGTATATAAAAGCTTCACTTTATCTTCACCCCGCTCTTCCTGTAATCCATAGATATATATACATTTCTCCATCCTTTCTTGGTTGACAAGACTGAGCTCATTCTTCAGAGACGCCACTTCTTTATCCAGATTTTTTACCTGCTCGTTTAGCACTCGCGTTGCTCTCTCATTCTCCTCTATTCTTTTTTCCGTAACTCCCCGCTGTTCCTTGCACCATATCTTCAAAACCCTTAGTTTGTTCCTTTCTCAATTCATTTACAAGTGCATCTCCAGTATATGTTTTTACGGCATCTCCTATCAGCCCTCTGATTCTGTCCCAGTTCTCCCAGCTCATGTCAGGGCCTTGATTCGTCTCCACGCCCCCTATAATTAATAGCATAGTTATCACCGTCGCTGCCAAGATAGCCTCGCCAATCTTCCCCAGCTCTCCCTTGTTCGCCATATGTCCCTTCGTCTTCTGCCTGCACTGCCAGCCGCCGATCGTCGCACGATATTGCTCAATACAAATCATGTTATACTGCACTCGCCTTACCACACATCCACACCGGCCGGTTGCTCAAGTAATACCTCATGGCCTGTACGGAGGTGACTTTGTTTTGCTTTGCTCTCTTCTCACAATGATAGCCATATACTGGGTATCGAGGAATCCTTTCTTTAATTACAACAGTCTGTTTTTCACTGCAATACGCCCGCTAGTTTCTTCAAATGTTACTGGTATGGTTTGCAGTTATTCGTTCTCGTTCCACAACAAAAAAAAAAAAAAATAATAATAATAATTTCGTGTGGCTATTTCTAGCCGAGTGTAGCCCTTGTAAGACAGACCCTCCGATGAGGGTGGGCGGCATCTGCCATGTGTAGGTAACTGCGAGTTATTGTGGTGTGTGAGTTGCAGGGATGTTGGGGACAGCAAAAACACCCAATCCGCGAGGTTAAAATTTCCGACCCAGCCGAGAATCTAACCCGGCGGCCCTCTACACCAAAGGCCATCGCGCTAAATACTTAGCCATGGAGCCAGACAATAAGCAACTGTGCCATATCGTCTGAACGTTACACCTGCTCCCCACTGTAAGACATGCGCTTGACCCACAGAGAGAGCAAGTTTGTGTGTGTTTCTTTTGAACGAGAGAGAATTTATGGCTGGAGTTTCCTTTTCCGACAGTGTGCAACACTAGTGTTTTACATTACCTAAAATTATATAACACTATGGGAAAAGCACGGGGCTGCCAATAATGATGTCTGAGTAAACTATCTCCTGAATACAACCCTACAAAATAAATGAAGCAAGGAAAAACGCTTATCAAACTAGCCACTTAGAAAAGCAAATGGCATTAATAGACTAAGTTGTAGATCATTGTATGTATTTCATTTACATGTGTAATATAAATTTGTTCTCAAATATATTTATTTCTTCTTTTTTAAATCGTTACCCTCCAGGATCGGTTTTTCCTTCGGACTCAGCGAGGGATCCCACCTCTACCGCCTCAAGGGCAGTGTCCTGGAGCTTCAGACTCTGGGTCGGGCATACAACTGGGAAGGATGACCAGTACCTCGCCCAGACGTCCTCACCTGCTATGGTGAACAGGGAACTTGCGGGGGATGGGAAGATTTGAAGGGATAGACAAGGAAGAGGAAAGGAAGCGGCCGTGGCCTTAAGTGAGGTACCATCTCGGCATTTGCCTTGAGGAGAAGTGGGAAACCACAGAAAATCACTTTCAGGGTGGCTGAGGTGGGAATTGAACTCACCTCTACTCTGTTGACTTCCTGAGGCCGAGTGGACCCCGTTCCAGCCTCGTACCACTTTTCAAATTTCGTGACGGAGCCGGGAATCGAAGCCGGACCTTCGGGGGTGGCAGCTAATCACACTAACCACTACACCACGGAGGTGGACTATTTATTTATTTATTTATTTATTCGAGTCATAAACGTCACAATAACGAAGGAACCTCTTCGTGGGAAAATTCACAACTAATTTAACTTGAGAAACTAATTACAGTCCGCCTCTGTGGTGTAGTGGTTAGTGTGATTTGCTTCCACCTCCGAAGGCCCGCGTTCGATTCCTGGCTCTGCCACGAAATTTGAAAAGTGGTGTGAGGGCTGGAACGGGGTCCACTCAGCCTCGGGAAGTGAAATGAGTAGAGGTGGGTTCGATTCCCACCTCAGCCATCCTGAAAGTGGTTTTCCGTGCTTTCCTACTTCTCCTCCAGGCAAATGCCGGGATGGTACCTAACTTAAGGCCACGGTCGCTTCCTTCCCTCTTCCTTGTATATCCCTTCCAATCTTCCCCCCTCCTACATGGCCGCTGTAATCATAGCAGGTAAGGCCGCCTGGGCGAGGTACTGGTCATTCTCCACAGTTGTATTCCCCGACCAAATGTCTCACGCTCCAGGACACTGCCCTTGAGGCGGTAGAGGTGTGATCCCTCGCTGAGTCCGAGGCAGAAACCAACCCTGGATGTTAAACAGATTAAGAAAGAAAGAAAGAAAGAACAACCGTTGGAAGTGGGATTCGGCATGTGAAGATGCTTTTACTCAAACTAAGCAAAGGTTGTTGCAGAGTGTAAAACCGGGATATCCAGACTACAAATCAAAATGTATCATTCAGACGGACGCTTCCACAATAGGGATCGGGGCGGTCCTATTACAAGGAGAACCAGAAAACTCTAGCAAGAAAACATACATTGCGTTCATGAGCCGAAAATTGCGGAAACATGAGACGAAATACACCATCACCAATTTGGAGATGTTGGCCATCGTCAACGCCTTGCAATATTGGAGAAAGATAATCTATGGTTTCCCGATTATCACTCGTACAGTTCACAAGGCATTAACGTTCATAATGAAGACAATTATGTCAAGTGAAAGGGTCAGCCGTTGATCTTACCGTTGAACACTGCCCAGGCAAATTGAATATCTTGGCGGATACATTAAGTCGGAACCCCAACCCAAATGATTTCGCGATACATCGCTAGGAATTGATTGATGAGGATCGTGTTGTTCTAGAGAAGTTAGGGGAAATCGGAACGCTGCAGAAGAGAGGGGAATTAAACAACTTAATGATTGATTTCTTTACCCAGAAACTGCAACCTGGCAGCCCCGAGTGTATTAGAGCAGGAAAGATGGCTCCAAATTACCATTACTTCAATGGGATCCTGAATATGTTCGTGGATGAGAACCATACGAAGGTGAGGATAGTCGTGCCTTTGGAGATCCAAAAGACACTTATAAATCACGTTCACCGAGTCATAGGCGACGGTGGAATAGGGAAGGTGTTATCTACGATCCAGGAAAATTTCGTATGGAGCAGGATGTACAAAAATTTCAGAGATGTATTGCGAACATGTGACATTTGTCAGCGAATTATGCCGAATCCGTTCTTGCTTAAACAATCACCGCATCCATTGTTACCTACTGAGCCAAGGTAGATGTTCGCAATGGACCTGTACGGCCCCTTGCCAAAGGCCGGCAGGGGAAACAAATTCATTTTAGTAAGCTTAGACGTGTTTTCCAAATTTGTGGCTCTTTTTCCCATGCAGAAAGCAAACTCTAAACTTGTATTGGTGGGAATAATATCTCACATCATCCCAACCGTGGGAAAGCCGAAATTCATCCTGACTGACCATGGAAGTTAATTCACGTCCCTGGTATTTGCAAACGAATTACGCCGGCTAGACATCAAACATGTACTGAGCTCAATACGGCATCCTGAAGCCAACCCGTCAGAAAGAATCATGAGGGAGATCGCCAAGTTCTGTAGGATTTACTGCTCAGAAGCGCATTGGCGACGGATTGATGTGGTACCTATAATCACGGAATGTATCAATACCAGTATGCACGAAGCTACAGGACAGATACCCGCAGTCGTTCACCATAACCAATATCCAGCCAGACCATGGCATGAAGTCGTCGTTTGCCCGACGGATCCGCGAGAATCACAAGAGACTTGCATGACTAAGACGCGAGAACACCTACAAACGCAAGCTGATAGAAGGCGAAACAAGCGGTTTCATCGCCCGTTGAGGATAGGCGAACTTGTGTTAGTCAAGAATCCGGCGGCATCAAATCCAGAGCAAAAGGTGTACCACAAATTTTTTCAACTTCATGTGGGACCATTCAAAATTATTCGCACTTGCGAGAATAATTCCTACAAAGTCCAAAGCCTGGATGGCACCACAGAAAGTGTGTACAACGCCGCGAACCTTAAATTGTACCACACGCCAGCCGAGGATATGGAAGAGAATGAAGAAGAGGCGTAATGAGAAGAAGAAGAAGATGCTGAAGGAGATGAAGAAGCCATGGAACTAGACGTCCGAATGATCCGGCCTGCATTAATAGCCAGGCCATGCTTGGAATGTGGAAACCCAGACAGCGATGTCTTAGAATTCATAGAAATGATTCGTCAATTAGAACAAGAGAACGAGGCACTTCAAAGAGAGAATCATCAATGACGGAAGGAGATTGTTAAAGCCAAAGAACTTATAGAATTTAGAGGGATGTCAGAAATAATTGATGACGCTATAGGGATTCCAAAGTTATTAAAAATTTCATGTATGCACAAAATTTTTAAACGCAGCGCGAGAAATAATGCACCTTAGTGGGGGTGTTATCTGCGTCATTCAATTGTAATTAATTATTGAGGAATACATATTTCTTTTTCAGAAGCAAGAATATCTTACTTTATATATTGTAAGTATGGGCCAGTTCTAATGGTATGGTGAAACCTACCACAAACTGATGTCTCCTCTAAGATTAAGAAATACAATGGCCAGCAGAATTAGTTTTCTCAGAAATTGTGACGAGGGGGAAAGAGGACGGCAGAGTTATTTCCGAGTCAGTGGAAAGGTTCTATAGCCGCAGGCGATGTTATAGTTGGAACGACGTACGGGCAGAGAGCAGAATTCCTAGAAATGGTGTCAGGGTAACTCCAGTGTACTAGCAGAGGGCTGGGCGCACAGTTGGTACTTAAACAGAAAATATGAAACTTCTCAATCCCGCGTAAGCTTGGACCAATCGTAAAATTCGCCGAGGAAACGCAGTCACGACAACTTCGTATTGTAAGAAGCACTAAAAAAGGGATATCCACGGTTTAAATTTATAGAAGGAAATGGATTATAAATTCGAGATATGGTGAAATTTAGAAGCATAACCATATAATAAAAATTATTAAAAGTTATTAATTGAGGGAGATTGACTGGCGTAATTCCGAGAATTCATGGACGCTATTCGCTGATTGGCGGCAGGCAAGAGACGCTACAAACGGCGCGAAATCCCCCGCCCGGGATACGGGAGCTAAATTCACAATTATATTAATTACCAGCGAACAATATTATTTGAGAATTGACATAGAGGATATAATAACATAATTACATCAAAGAATCCCAAGTTTAAACCACTGGCAGGGCAGAAAATAGTTGTGTGAGGATACTGGAACTGTTCGGCCTAAGGTGACCTCACGTGAACTCGGAGGAGGGGTGAGATGAATATAAATACATGGTCGTGGCGACGGAAGTAACTTACTTGTAAAGAATTGTTCGAGCCGTTAGTACGCCAGGGTGCGTACTTACTCGTGGATAATTGTCGGAGGTGGCATTACGTTACCTGAGAATGGTCGCGGGTGTTCAACGTAATTTTACCAAGTGAACAGTCAATTACTGATACCTGGTCATCCACGCGAACGTGAGACGGGAGAAACGCGAACAGACACGGAAGTGCTGGGTCGGAATCTCGAGTGCGCGTCGGGTCGTTGTAGGTGATACCGATGTATCCCATGTTCCTAGTGTCCGAGGAAGGAATTAAGAATGTATATTTATATTAAGTGGGCTAGATAAAAAGCCAAGAGTGCAAAATTTCTGTGTTGAATTTAGTGTGGGAAATATTCCAAGTGTAAAATATTGTTTTCCTAAGATTTAAAAATGTGTAATATTGAAAAGTGTCAAGGATTACCTCTTCAAGCTGGCATGAATACCAGTAGGATGCAGTGCTAAAACTGGATGGGGCCGATGCTCCTCGTCCAGTTTAGGGAACTACAA
Organism: Anabrus simplex; assembly: GCF_040414725.1. Lineage (NCBI taxonomy): Eukaryota > Metazoa > Arthropoda > Insecta > Orthoptera > Tettigoniidae > Anabrus > Anabrus simplex. The sequence continues at coordinate 1,053,351,452 of NC_090265.1, forward strand.
GGCTGAGATGAGTACCCATTAATATAAATTTGTAGATTGCTAACGTTAGCGGGAGGAAATCATATTCTTTCATTATGGTAACTTGATTATGAAACGAGCCGCTTCCCGAGATAGGTAGACAAAGGGACAAATTAATATATGCATAATTTAGATCAAGCACTCACCACAAATTTTATTATTTAATAGGGTAAATTAGGGTGGATTTGTTTGTTCAAGTGCTTGAATTGTTCGTGATTATATAGGAACACGCTTCACGCAAAGATTAATATTCCTTTTAGAAGTGCTAATGTGTTTTTTAGTTATCGGAAACTTTATAGATATTAAGGCATGTTGTAAGATTATACAGAGGTAGAGGGTTGCCAAGTGAATTTAATTGCTTTGAGACGGAATGAGGTCCATTGAATTGTCTGTAAATATCAATGATTATTTGTGCCGCGAAGTTTCGCCAATGGACAGAAATATAATAATCAGTAGAAGTATCGGAGTGATAAATGAACATGGGTAATGTGTGAATGCGTGTTTAATAATAATGCTTTGTGAATAATGGCACGGGATTAGTTTGATAGAATTATTGCAAGTTAAAGTAATTTAAATGTGGAGATAACATGTGGCATGGAAGACTTTAATTCGAGCAGTAAATTTGATTTTAACATTAATTGTTGAAAGAGTTTTTGGACTCCATAATAATCATAAATATTTGTTTAGAAGCGATAGGGGCACTTGTATATGATGGGCACGCTATGGTGAAAGCCCAGAATGGTTTGAGCCAAATGTATTGTTGGAATTCGTACGGGACAAAAATCCGGCGTGAGATGAAAATGAGTCTTAGCTAGGTTGATTAAGATATGTACCCTGAGGCCTACGTCGATATAACATGCCGATTCCGGTGTTATGAGTGCAGAACAGAGTCCACGCACCGAGGATTAATTAGTGAATTAAATGTTTTGAAGAGTTCTAGTAGAATAAATGGACTTCAAAATGAAAAGGAAGGAATAATTTAGCACTTGCCGGGATTGGATGTATTTGAAACTGCGAGGTGCCATGGGATTTGAGATTTGTCTTGGGAGGACATGGTGTTCCCATAAATTAACGGCAGTACGAAAATAAGGTTGCGGATTCAAATACCGTTATTATGTCCCGACCGATGTGAATTCGGAGCTTGATGGTTCATGTTGTGATTTAACATATGTGATTAACTTCTAAAGATTGGAAATTAAAATATAAAATTTCGAAATAAATAATAATAATCCAAGTAAATCAGGTCTTAATTGATTGATTAGTGCCAAACTAGACCGGAATTGTAAAGGGTTATGCATTAAACATAATAATAGTTAACTGCCGTGTAACAAGTGAAATTAATTTATAATAAAAATAATTTGAAGAAGAATAAGAAGAATTTATGATATTATCTCTGAGAATAATAATGGTGAAAATTTGAAATTGAAATATTAAATCAATGATTACGTGTTACGATAATCATGATCTCCACTAATAATAATAATAATAATAATAATAATAATAATAATAATAATAATAAAATAAAAATATTTTTTATTATTTCGGATGATGATGTTGACTGATACTAAGGAAGTCAGCCGGTAAAATAACGAAATAATGTCAAGTTATTGTAAATAATAAGTTAAATTTGTTATTTGTAATGTGATGGCAAATCCCTACATCTGGACCATTAGGTTAGAGTCCCTTTGTCGTTTCCTTCAGTTAACGATTAGCACATCTCGGTTAGGAACCCGGGGAGAGTTTTGTATTATCCCGGGTTGGTCTCATCTCAATAAAAGTGGAGGCGATGACATGAATCAGGTGATCGCGCCCATTTGGCCAACAGGTAATTGGTCCATGACCATAAATGGTCATTGTGTTCATGACGGTAAAATTGAAACCCTCAAAAATCAACGGTTCCACGAAACAAAGTGGATGGGTGGTCAAAAGTGTAAAATATTATGTGAAATTTTCAGGAATGATTTGCCAAATTACCGGCAAAATAAGGGTCAACGAATTTTGTTGTATGTTAAAAATGTATCTTAAATAAAATGCTCCTTTAGCACTTGCAAGGAAACAGTTGCAGATTCTAGTTCTTGTAGAATAGTAAACCCTTGGTGACCGTTTAAATATCCGTCCCCATTCCTAGGACAGAGCCTTCCAATTTTTCCCTTTGATCTGATTTAATATATTTTTATAATTTTTATGATGAGTCTTAAAGTTAATTATTAGAGTGTCCCGTTCAACCCTGTAGTACTGATTGGATGGCGCCCATACATTTATTTGGAGATCTTATATCTTCATAACTTTTTTATTGTTTATTAGTTGCGATAGATTCGGACCATAACACCCCCTGAGATAAATGCTGGTTTGGTGTCTGGCTTTAGCGGGTACAGTAAATAAGGATTTTCGAGGTCGCTGATTCTTATTTTTATGTCAAAGTATCAATATTAAAACTGGCGGATGGAATGGTGAATCAGATATCAATGTACCGTCTTGCGACATCCAAGCAATAAGTTTTAAATTTCACCGCATCCGCTCCACATCGGCTTGCAATTGCTTGCAAGAGAACTTTCCTCTTTGTCATCACTTCCTTATCGATCCTCAAGATTTTGGAAAAACTCTTGCTACGTACTGCCGCAATAAAATGGCGATATAAACAAAGTCTGGCCAATATAGGCAGACAATTGTTTCTTTTTTTCAATTTAAATACATTCAAATTCACTAGGACGACATTTTTCAAAGCAGTATCACGCGGAGAAAATGTTGTACTACACAGTTTGTGAGAATATCTTGGTTACTCGGAAGTTTGAAGTTGATATATTCGACATAATAAGTTACTTTCAAAATGTGTTCGACTTACACTCCATGACCAGATATGGTTGATTCAGATATGTTCCACTTCTTTAAATTGTCCCTGGGTCTTGTTAAACCCACTCTGAGCCTATTCAGTGCTTTCCAAAAAGACCACTTCTCCTCATGTCTAGCGGCCAGGCTCATAGTGGTCCAAATGACTCATAAACTTGGTCAAAATATGAAGATATAGAGTTATGAATCGTCAAAAATAAACGATTGGTCAGTTCGGAAACCGACAATTTTTGTTGATCCGCTTACCGGCGACTTTGTCAGGGCGTACAACACAGGTATATGGATGTAGTGTTCGCGTCACATTGGAGTACAGTGCAGCAATGTCGTCTACTGCAGATAACATTTCATGCAACTAAGCTCGGAACACTCAATATTTTTCACTTTGGCCAGGTATTTGAGTGATTTGAACCACCGCGAGGCCCTCAGATGTTTCCAGTCAATGATGCTCAGTCCTTTATTTCCACATAGTTAACCAAGATTTCTGGTTGGTGAAATCTATTGCTCGCATAAAGTGCTCCCTGGATTTTGATCTGGAAGGTGATGGTTAGTGGCTATATAGTAGATGCAGATGTTCTGTTCCTCTTTCTCTACTCATATGTTACACGTCTGATGGCAGGGAGTACTATTCCAGTCAGACAATACATTTTGTATCCCTCAAATGAGCAACCAAAAAGTATTTGGGAAATATCAAAAATTACACTGATCCCATCCTCACTGTGAAAACGCTATCATGATTTGCATTCGAGGACTTGGATTCATAAACAAAATGTCTAATCGTTCCTCAGCAACAGGGGCTAGTGCATAAGGACTCTTTGATGTGATTTTAGCCATAAATCTCTCATTGACTTTCCGAGAGTCTATGTGAAATTTTTGAAAACAAGACAGTGTGGAGCCAATCGTTCTCCGGGTTCTCCAGTTTCCCCTGTCAATTTAATTCTCGTAACGCTTCGCAATCAACTATTTGTTATCGGTAGCTGTGTGACAGACTTCGCCAGCCATTTCGTTCGTATCTTGATGCTAGTGAGGGCTTCATTACCTGATCTGTCATTTTGGCAGGAAACAGATTAAGAAGGAAGGTGCACATTTAAAGTTCAAAAATTGCATTTTTCAATATTTTTTCATCATAGATTTTCTATTTAATCTGGTGAAAAGTTTATTGAAGGTATAATTCTCCAGTATCCGGTAAGTTGATCATTTCATTCAAGAGATAAGCTACATTTTTTTAAATTTGTGCGAAAATCTCCGCTTCTACGGGTTGTGATTGTGAGGGGCTTTGACTTTTGGTAGTATTTTAACATGGAAGGTTGTCGCTGATGCAAGGAAAGAAAAGGCCCCAGCATCCTCGTGGTGTGAAAATGGCAAAACACGCAAGAAACATTTCAGGGCTATCGACGTTGTGGTTCGAACCCACCATCTCCCGACAGCAAGCTAACGGCTACGTGATCTGAACTGCGTAGACAACTCACTCGATGCTATTATTGTGTGCGTTGGGTTATGAATGTGACGGATGTGCTCGCACCATCACGAAATTTGGATCAAGTTAGAAACGAGTTCAAGGATGGCAGACATTGAGATTCGTATCATCGCAATGTACAGAGCAAAGTGGTCGGTACTCTAAGGAGTTCTCCAGGAAGTCAGTAGGTTAACTCGCTAATGACTTTATCCTGGTTCGTGTCTGCAAGGCCGCGCAAAACTCCAAAACTCCAACTACTGTAGAACGAGCCTTCAACGAGAAGTCAGCAATGTACTGAACTGTTCCTAAGTCAGTAACAAAATAGTAGTAGTAGTACAGGTCCATGGTGTAGGGTAGCGCGCCTGCCTCTTACCTGGAAGCCCCAGGTTCGATTCTCGGTCAGTCGAAGGATTTCAATTCTGGGTTAAGGGCTGGAACGGGGGTTCGCTCAGTCTCACGAGACTGACAGAGGAGTTATAGATGTGAAAGGCAGCGTGCTTGATCACGGTACCGAAGCAATCAGGCTGACGATATCACGCTGACCAACGTGACACTCCAATACCTGCAGTCATCTGGTTGGGAAGCAGTCATCTTAGCAGGCCTAGAGCTTTAATGGTGTATGTGTGCTATGGGTTTTGCTTCTATGATTATTACTATTATTATTATTATTATTATTATTATTATTATTATTATTATTATTATTATTATTATTATTATTATTATTATTATTATTATTATTATTATTATTATTATTATATTCGTTTCGACCCTTAGAATCTCGAGTGACTTGTTCAGCACGTCTTCGTTCTTCCCAATACCTCTTCATTCTTTCACTCCTCCTATTTCTCTCCGCTTCTGTGATTTGGATCTTGATCTTACTATCGGTCCATTTTTTGACTTTCAACGAGCTTTCTGTAAACAGATCTATCTTGCACAGTCGTTAATGTGTATTTGTCTATTATGCCAATAGCCTTCCAATCCTCTCTAACTATCTTCATCCATGTCCGGCTCCATGGCTAAATGGTTAGCGTGCTGGCCTTTGGCCACAGGAGTCCCGGGTTCGATTCCCGGCGGGGTCGGGAATTTTAACCATAATTGGTTAATTTCGCTGACATGGGGGCTGGGTGTATGTGTCGTCTTCATCATCATTTCATCCTCATCACTACGCGCAGGTCGTCTACGGGTGTCAAATCAAAAGACCTGCATCTGGCGAGCCGAACTTGTCCTCAGACATACGCCATTTCATTTCATCTTCATCCATTATTTCTTTAATAATAATAATAATAATAATAATAATAATAGCAATAATAATAATAATAATAATCGTATGGCTTACGAACGAGTTGGCCGTGGTTTCCCATTCTCACACCAGGCAAATGCTGAGGCTGTACCTTAATTAAGGCCAGGGCCGCTTCTTTCCCACTCCTAGCCTTTCCTATCCCATCGTCGCCATAAGACCTATTTGTGTCCTAAAAATAGTATGTTTATGAGCCTGTAACAACATAGTCAGTTGCTTCCTGATAGCAATGAGGTGTGGAGCATTCGAAGCGCCAGGTGTTAAGATATTTTACTGACTCACTTGCGATTATTGCTGAGAAATTGAGAGAACTGGGAAAATTATCACAGTCCCACGTGCACGAAGGTCCTTCAGTGTTATTACATGAGTGAAGAAGGTGTCCAGTTAGTCTGTATCTCCTCTGATGCATCTTACTTGCATCACCCTGAGTGTTTCATAAATTTCTAGTTTTGTCACACAGAATATTTTCATTCCGAGAGAAAATAACTTATTTCTACTTCACACGAAACAATAGAGCAAAACTTTGTGCATGCGGTTCAAGAATTACGTGTGCCGGAGTTTATGAATTAGCCTCCAAAATACAACCAGTCGCTGGTTTTCCATCCTGCATGGAGCTGGAGCAGACGCTGCAGTTTTCATTTCATTCACCACTTGACCTACACAACGTGCTGTTTCCTGTGATATTTTGGAAATCTGCCTATCAATATCTAGAGTTTTTCTTTAACCAAAGGTTTCTTTTTTGTCTCACGCTTTGTGATTGCGTCTGGGGTTCCATAATAGTGACACTATATGTAGGACAATTCAGCATGCTGTTCCATCCTTCACACAATCTGCGTCTCAATATAGAAATACCAAACCATCGAAATGTTAAACCTATATGAATGCAAATACGAAAACTATATTGTAAAAATGAGAGAAATTACCTTTTAAAAAGGGCTATTTTAGGCATCAACAAACAAAACAGGCACAAACGCATTCATTAGGAGAGTATAGCTAATCTACTGTAAAAGTATGCACTTTAGGCTTGTGATAGCAGGAAATGGGTTTATAACTTAAAGTTTCACGTTTCTGAATGAATGAATGAATGAATGAATGAATGAATGAATGAATGAATGAATGAATAAAACAAGGGCAAGTAGAGCAAAATCAACTCCTAGTTACACTGTTCTTTGCACCATTCTACACGGAGATGGACCAACTGAGTTCGACATCTGCTCTAATCTGTTCTGCAGTTCGCTACGGCCGCTCGTACACGCATACACAGAAATGGTGTCCTGGCATAAACAATCAACACTGCCCCACTCCAGTAATGAAAAGGAGGGGAGGGGAGTGAAGGGGGAGCATTGAAGGCCACTCCAGTACCAAAAAGGAGGGGAAGGGGGGTGAACGGGTATTGCTGAAGGCACAGTATGTGTATTAGTATTCATTCGACACTCTGCCCATTTCAATGACAACAGGGTCTTGCAGTGGGCTGTCTACCTGCAGCAATACGTTAAGCGAGGAGGTGGGGGGTGTGTCATGCTTCTGTTTATATCGGGACATGCGTGTCGTGGACGTCGCTACTGCACGGGAATGTGCGCCTTGTAAGTGTAAACAATGATGCACATTCTCCAGCGACGAGTAACGTACGGCTTGTCAGCAAGAAACTTTACTGTGTGGCGCAGGAGAGATAAATTATTATTCCACTGTTTGAACAAAATTACTTTCTGATAAGGGTAATTTTGATTTTTTTAAATAATGTGTTTTAAATGTCCTTGAAGAAGACTGTACGTCAGCTTTGTCTGGCAGATAAGATATGTGCCCGAGTTCGATTAGGTGTGACGTATTAGCAGGTTTCTGCACGACCGCTCATAGGGAATACCTAGTATGTACAACTCAAATGACAGCTAACTATAACTTACTTTTCCTCTTGAGCCGGGGTAAGTGGCTCAGACGGTCCAGGCTCTGGTCTTCTTACCTCAACGTGGCAGGTTCGACCCTGGCTCAGTCCCGTCGTATTTGATGGTGCTCAAATACCTCAGCCTTGTGTCGGTAGTTTTACTAGCACGTAAAAGAACTCATGCGGGATAAAATTCCGGCACCTCGGCGTCTTTAAAACCATCAGAAGTAGTTAGTGGGACGTAAAAAGATAAAATTATTATTTTTTTTGCTAGGGGCTTTACGTCGCACCGACACAGATAGGTCTTATGGCGACGATGGGATAGGAAAGGCCTAGGAGTTGGAAGGAAGCGGCCGTGGCCTTAATTAATGTACAGTCCCAGCATTTGCCTGGTGTGAAAATGGGAAACCACGGAAAACCATCTTCAGAGCTGCCGATAGTGGGATTCGAACCTACTATCTCCCGGATGCAAGCTCACAGCCGCGCGCCTCTACGCGCACGGCCAACTCGCCCGGTAATAATAATAATAATAATAATAATAATAATAATAATAATAATAATAATAATAATAATAATAATAATTCCGTGGGGGTCCCAGGTGGTGGACGGGGGGAGGGCGGCTCGCCGGACTTGTCCTAAGGGTCTGAGAGAAATAAAATACTTCTCGCGGACCAAAAGCAGGCACAGTAAGAAAACATTTTGAGGCAACACGTCAGAAAAACGCCAGCTGCCCGTATGGACTAACAAGCCGTACGATAAGAGTGAATCGGTAATCAATGACTCACTCGCCCCGGGTTCAAGCCCTTCAGCTGATATCACCACGAACATAGCTTGATGGAAACACAAACGACAGAGCGACTACCTCAATTCTGAGCTGATAACAGCGAAGGTAAACTTGGTTATTCGAATTCTGGAGGACATCATGCTGGTAAGATTCGGAGCTTCCCTAAACTCCTCAAACCCAAGAAGACACAGTTCATTGGGACGCTTAACGTACAGACACTGACCAAAACCGGAAAACTCAAGACACTGACGGATACCTGTGACAGATTCGGAATCCTCATACTTGCCGTACAAGAAACGCGATTTCGCGATTCTGATCTTTTCGACTCCTGTGGATATCGCATATACCAGGGGAAACCTGCAATTAAAGTACCAAAGAGCAACTTACATATGTTGGGAACCGGATTCCTAGTACATAACAGTATTTAGAACTCGGTGATAAACTTCACATCACCCTCGGAACGCCTCTCCGTACTCAAAGTTAAATGTCCCAACAAGGCCTACACAATAGTAAATGCACATGCTCCGGTCAACAATGAACCTGATAAAAACAAAGTTGAGAAATTCTAGTCACATCTGGAACGAGCACTTAAGAAGACCCCTCAGCTTCATGTCCTTGGAGATATTAATGCACAAGTTAGTAATGAGCGAGAACACAGGCATATCATCGGAGATTTATCAGCACACAGAAAGACTAACGCCAATGGGCATCGTTTAATCAACATGTGGAATGGCCAATATCCAGTTGATGTCATCACATTTTAGGAAACCACCACGAAAAAGAACTACATGGAAATCACCAATCACATTGGCGAATATCAGATTGACAATGTAGCGATCGCCAGAAAGTTTTCCCCAGAAATTATGAATGTGAGAGTGCGCAAGGGTTATGTGGAGTCTGACCACCATCTCTCACAAATCAAAATTCGATTCAGACCCAATCGAAAAAAGTATCAAAAAACTAAAATCCCACGGATTGACCCGAAATATCTGAAAGAACATGCACAAGAGTTTGCGCAATCATTACAAACAAATGTACAAACATAGGACACACTTCTTGAGACCATCCAAGAATCGTCAAGAAAACTCGGCCAACCCCCAAGGAAACGGAAACCCAGGTGGTGGACCTCTGACTGTGACAAAACTCTGGAATCACGTATTCGAGCCTGGAAGAATTGGCACAGCTACCAAACGGGGGATATTTTCAGAAACACAGAAGCGAACGTGCAAAATACTTAGACGAATTAAACGCGTACCACTTCAAAAGATTAGAAGAAATTGGTGACGACTTCAAGAGAAATAACACACGGAATTTCTACAGAACCTTTAGGGAAGAACTGAGCAACTACAAGCCGCCCACTCTTAGTTTTCTTCGACGTGATGGGACACTGGAGACCAACAGAATGGACAACTGTTACATCCTTAAGCAGCACTTTGAGAAGTTACACAACTGTGAACTACCTACGGAGAAACTGCAATTCAGCATACCTGTTCCAAACACACATTCAGTTCCACGTACACATGATGAGGTACGAAGTGTCATATTAAATATCAGAAACAATAAATCGCCAGGAGAAGATGGCGTAATCGCCGAAATGCTCAATATTGGAGGTGAAGTACTGATTGACCGACTACAAGCCATCAGTACAAATATATGGGAGAGTGGAGTCATATCTGCAGACCGGAAAACTGCGAAGGATCCAAATAATTACCGAGGCATCTCACTTCTGCCAATTGCGTACAAAGTGCTTTCACGCACCATCCTTACTAGATTGGAACACCAGACAGAACACAAGATCGGTGAATACCAGGTGGGCTTCCGACGTCGTCGATCGTGCATGGAACAAATCTAGAACCTGAAGATGATTCTCCAACATCGCCAATCAAACCTATTTTTAAAAAGCATACGACTCTGTTGATCGTGACACCCTGTTCAATGTACCGGTACTCCACGAATATGGCGTTGACAACATCAGAACCATGTTAATTCAACATTGACAGGCACAACCTCTAAAGTGAAATTCATGGGTGAAATTCTGAACCTTTTGAAATTAGAACAGGTGTTAGACAAGCTGATGGGCTGTCCCCACTCCTGTTCAACCTGGTACTAGACAAGGTCATTAAAACTTGGGAGAAAGAAGTACCTGGAATCCATATGGAAACAAAAGCAAAACGGATTAAATTAAATGTATTGCTTTCGCTGACGACCTAGCAATAATTACCCGAACTCCTGAGGAAGCCAGACATGCCATCAAGAAGCTTCGTGAGATTGCTGTCAAGACTGGCCTCCACATCTCTTACGAAAAAACACAGTACATGGACTCCAAGAACTCAAACCAGGTGTCACTCGTAGGCCAATATGGCAGCGTCACACAAGTAAAACAGTTTAAGTACTTAGGTGAAGTTATCGGGAGCACTGGCAACGAAAGAGAAGCCAACAAAAACCGCGCTGAAAAATTACGTTAAGCCTATATAATCACCTGGGACGTTTACAACAAGATATCACTTTCCACCAAGGCCAAACTCCGACACTACAACACTGATGTTCTCACAGAGGCCCTCTAGACAATTGTAATATAATCATTAAATATCAGCATTGGAGACACTGAGGAAATTGAGCGACAGATACTGAGGAAAATATTCGGACCCAAGCTTGAAGATGGCATGTGGATGCGAGAAAGCTCGGAGGAACTCTATTCGTCGACAGCGATTCACTTCACTTGCACGCAAAAGACGTATGCAATTCTACGGGCATTTAGTATGAATGGATGACTCACGATTGACCAAGAAAATATTTTTCGTTATCAATGGAACACGACGAACCAAAGTGCGCTGGCTAGTAGACACCCAAAAAGATCTCTCAGAAGTCGACATTGACCCACTGGAAACCACAAGGACTTCATGTAGACAAAAGATCAACACCCACAAGTTTGCGCCCACGAATCCGACGGCAAGAAATTTGAAAATAAAAAACGCGTAGACACAAGAAATACGACAGGCAGATAGTGAAAAGATGAGGAAGTTTTGGGCAGATAAGAAGAACAAGAAGATCAAGAATGCTAGTGCTAAATAATAGGTCTATGTGCTCCTTAGAGGGCCAAACGTATGTATGTATATATAATAATCATCATAATTGTACAGGGTGATACACCTCTACGCCGCACGTTTAAATCTTGCGCCAATTAAAACTCCTCTACTGGAGAAACACTGAACTTGGAACTAGACCAACTTAAATTTTTCCTCTGAAGATGGCACTGTGTGAATTTCGACTTGTTTTTGCTTACTATTTATCAAGAAGTGTGTACATTCCCTCATAGATATCTCTACTAAAAATATGATCATGCACCCTGGTGCGAAGTGAAGGAACTTTATTTGAAGAAATTTTGTATTCATAAGTTTTTCTTTACTTAATTTTGTCCATTCATCCTTGGGTTGGCAATATTTATCTTTTCCTTCCGCCAGTTTCGAAGTTAACCAATCAATAATTTCTGTAATTAATATTCAGCCAATCCCGTATTTCTTCTTCGATTTTGTGTGTACCTTTTGATGTTAACCAATAAAACTCCGTGGGTGTGTCTTGATCATTCATGAAAGGTCTCGAACCTCCCCCGAGGGTATAAAAGCTGCTGATTTTCTTGTCTCTCGGCCACTTGTTTAACATCTAACCCTGTGTATGGACGTGCAGCAGGAGGCGGGAGGTGCCTCTTTCTTCAGGCAGCAGTTCTTCAGTAAGGTAATGGCCGCTTAACATCTTTATTTCTTGCTAGCTCAGCAGTTTAACACGCGGGAAAGGTCCGAAACCTTTACCATGTAACCCATCTTTACAAATATGTAAATTTCTACCAGTTTGTGTAAGAACTTAAGTAAATTGGTAACTGTAATTCGGGGATAGAGAGTGATTTACCCTCTCGAGCTCCCCTTCATATTGGTTTGAGGTGACTACGTTTTGGTAACTGATTTTCTTCTTTTCCTCAATGTTTCAAATTTCTTCCTTATACGAGTCACCTCCATAGTTTGGGAATAGCCCCTGTTTCATCGGCCTAGTGCCTTTTAGTTTTTAAAATGTGTATTTAGGAGTGCAAGTATACGCCTCCATTCTTTTAGTACTCCGGGCCATTTACTTAACCTGTTCTTTTTCTGCTAAGGCCCAGTAGATTGGGTACAAGATACCCCCGTGTCATTGTTGTAAGTCGTGCTTTGATGGCAATCAATGGTAAAGTCTGATATTGCCTTGAATAGGCGTGAAAAACTGAGAGCGTGTTAGCTCTTTTCCAGTGTGTAATAGTGCCTCTGGGAGGTTTGAGGTTCAAAGTTGGGAGCAAGTACTCCAGGTATTACGGGTTTTCTGCCCTTTAGTAAATATGTGTTTGTGAGCTGAGAGCTCAGGAAATGTAAAGGGAGGGCTTGAAGCCCAAGTTCTGTTTATACCACCAATCTTATCTTTCCTAGAGTTAATTTTTGCTACTTGTACCTATTGCATTGTTTCTTGCTGTTCAAAAAAAGGAAGAGAAAAATATAACCTTGTTACAGATTTAAATTATGATTTTGGTAGTTAGATCCATTCACACCGGCACCTTCTTTCACCTCTGCTGAGCCACTAAACCACGGTAACAAATGGTAGCAGAGCGTGGTTGAATGGGTCTCAATTAAGCCCCTTTTGACGGCTAAACATTGCTTTAGATTTGAACTCTAACAATTTTCTCAGTTGCTGGAATTTTCTGTTTCTATCTTTTAAAATTATAAATTTGTAAAGTTTCTGTCATCATGTCCGGCCCTCGCGAAGTCCTCCATCCCGGCTATTTGTGCAAGGAGGAATTAATCTATGAATTAGCTGTTAGAAATGTTCAACCTGGAGGCACGATTGCGGCCGATACCACCAAGCTTAAAGAATCCCTTGGATTGCCAATTAGTATCCCAAACTTGGGAGAGACAGATATTGATGAGGCTCTCTCCACGATCACTGACAATACTACTGAGCTAGCATTCGTACTTAGTTTTTTGAAGTGAGTGATCCATCTCCAAATCAACTTAAAAGAGTACAAGCTAGACTGTTCCATTTTTATCATAGTGATCTATTCTCTTAAGTTAAATGACGTTCAGGGGAAGGAGGCTAGCGCTCTTGTTGAACACCTTTCTAAAATGTCCAGTAAGGTTAGTCAATTGTTATCTGGATCTGCTACTCCCAAAACCGACCAGCCCACTGTGGTGAACATAGCTAGCGAGGAGGATTCTTCCAAGGGTGAAGAAGGTAGTAAATCTGTGGCAACTCAACAAACTTCTGCCCCATTAGAAAATGAATCTGAACGTCGTACCTCAATCCCACCATTTGTGTTGAATAATGCAGTCTCTGAAACAGCTTCTCCGCCCCTTAGGCCTTTACCTACTATGTCACCCGGGTTCAGTAGTTTGCCTCATCCTTTAGCGATGTTGCTTAGGGGTATTTCTAAGTTCTCCGTTAACTCTACTAGTGATGTCATTTCATTTTTAAGATTTTTAGTCTTCCTAGTTCCGAAACCTCAAGGTGGCTTCAGGCCTGTGATTGACTATAGGGCATTAAATCGGAAGGTGGTGTTACAATCTGTGCCGCTTCTCGACCTTCACTCTTGTTTCTCATGGTTTCGGAAAGCTAAGTTCTTCACCATCTTAGACCTTAATCAGGCGTATAACCAAATCCCCCTAGCAGAGGAATCCAAACACCTTACAGCTATTGCCACGGATTGGAACTTGTATGAGTACAACCGCGTGCCTTTCGGGCTCCCCATAGGAGCAGCTGTGCTTACAAGACTGCTAGATAGGGTCTTCTCCGACATCAAATTCGATTACTTATACCATTATCTTGATGATGTCGTTGTATTTTCTGAGACCTTTGAAGAACATATAGATCATCTGAAAGAGGTCCTTAATTGCCTTCGTAAGGCAGGGTTAACTGTGAAGTTATCTAAGGTTGCTTTCGCTAAGCCTTCCATGTCATTTCTAGGGCATATTGTGTCGCCCGATGGTGTCGCAGTGGATCATTCTAGAACACAGGCCATCCGTGATTTCAAACCTCCTAAGGACATCAAAGGTATTGCCAGATTCATTGGCATGGTGAATTTCTTCAGGAAATTTATTCCTAACTTCGCTAACAGAGCGGCGCCCTTGAACTTACTTCGTAGGAAAGGCGTCAAATTCGAGTGGAGGCCTTCTCAACAGGCCGCTTTCGAAGACCTCAAATTAGCTCTTTGTAACGCCCCTGTCCTTGCTATGCCTGATTTCTCGAAGAAATTCATCGTCCAAACCGACGCGTCACGGTGGCTGCAGTCCTTCTTCAAGTGACTGAACTAGGGAGGCGACCCATCGCCTATGCATCTAGGACTCTATCGGCTCAAGAAGCCAAGAATTCCATCTATGAACTTGAAGGTTTGGCAGTCTTATTTACACTAGAGAAGTTCCGCTTCTATCTGGAACACGTCAAGTTCGACTTGGAAACAGATAACCAAGCCTTAAGTTGGGTCTTAGCTAGGCCGCGTCATACTGGTCGTATAGCCCGCTGGGCCATCAGAATTTCTGCCTTCCAGTTTGATGTTAGGCATATAAGAGAGTCTGAAAATGTTGTGGCGGACGGACTAACCCGTATGTTTTCTAATGACGTAGAGACCTCTGAACAGGAAGACAGTTTTTCGCTGCCCGAGTCCATACCTCCTGGCGTAAATGCCATTCTAACTGATGCCCCAATGTTGTTTACGGACATTGAAAAATAACAACGCCATCCAGTGCTGGCTCTTATTATGGAAACCCTTTCTTCTGGGGAACACGTCGTCCCTTATGCATTGAGGAATGGTGTTTTATGTTGCCCGTCGGGCCACGATAAGAAGATGAAATTTGTGGTTCCAGCTGTTCTTGTACCTATGATCTTCAAGTACTACCATGAGACCCCAGCAACATTAAACATAAATGTGTTATTGAGTCATCATTGAAGATTGACTTCAAATCAAAACCTGAATCGATTGGACAATTGCTTGAATTTCCACCAAGGGAGCTCGTACCGAATGTACGTTACGAGTCTGATCGACCTATAACACTCTTCGATGATCATCATGTGAACACTAACTCGTAATGTTATTAAAGACTTGAATAGTAATCAACAACCTTCACACGTCCTGCACGACTTTATTATTACAGAGGAAAGTGATTATACTATTCGTGAGAAACCGTCAGTAGTCCTTTATCATCCTGTGTCTGTAAAACACATTAGTAACATCACTCTTAGGCTTGTGAATAAACATAATCAGCTTATTAATTTAGATCGGCACACCTACGTAGTTTACAAACTTCATCTTAAACCAGTATGAAAAATCTATAAAACACGGTGTACGTTCCAAAGACATACTACATGTTTGTGAAGACTCAACGAGTTAACAGATACCCATAAGCAGATACTCAAAGATTTAGGTTATACGCTACTACAACAAAATCGAAGAAATGCTAGATATTATGAACACAGTAGAAACTCATTCACGTGTAGTACGAAGTGAGCTTAATTTTTATCAACCCTTTACGTTTGGACTGAGTAACAATGATGAAATTCGCTTTATCATTAATCAGCAAGATGTATATACCCTACCACACGAAAGCTACCTCTATATTGAAGGACGACTAGACAAATCAGATGGAAGTGGACCAAGCACATCTCAACTAAACAACCCCGGTCTAGCGTTTCTCTTTTCTGAAGCGCGATATGAAGTAAATAATGTCAAAATAGATAGATCGAAGAATGTTGGTAATACAAGTGCAATGCGACTCTACCCTTCTCTTTCTGATGAAGAAAGTAATCTTTTACAGATGGCAGGATGGTATCTAAAAGCTACTAACAACTGGATGATTAATCAGGACGGAACTTTTACAGGTAGGTTATCATTAAATCATATTATTGGCTTCGCAGGAGACTTTAGACCAGGGCCATCCAGCCATTGCGCTCCGAGAGCGCGCCCGCGCTCGGGGAGCAATGGGCAGTCAGACTAGCGCTCTTTCCCCTACCACCACTACAGTGTGGCAGCGAGGAGACCTGAGACAGACGATATTCGGACCGCGCTGACCAGATAGGTACGTACAGTCGTGCGTCCAACGGCTTTTATGGGTTTGTTGACATCATATTGAGAAGGCTGTTCTGCCGTAAAAATATACCGCATCTACAAATCGAAAGGTACTCCGATGTATGGAATATGCAGGAAACGAAATCAAGTGCTAAGTAAAGAATAGAGTAAAGTGATTTATTCAAAATCGAAATTTGAACATATCTGGGAGGAAAATTCAACAACGTTTTACCGATATGAACAGATAGTACAGACATTGAGTGACTTTTGGTCAGTCGTTTATACGAGCTTTTACTTTTGGAGCAAACAATCATCTCCAAATTGAGTAGGCCTACAATATTTCTAGACACAGCTATTCCTAAACAATTGCGCAAGTTCCTATCGCTTATCGTTGCACGATGTTTACTTTTGCTAAGCTTAAGAACCGAAAAGAAACGCTCACAAAAGTACGTTGAGCCGAACATTGACAGAACTCTACATGCATGTTTATACAAAAGGGGATATTCTTCTTGCGGAAAACCGCTGTAAAATTTTTCTAAACTTCGTGACATTAGAAAGCGAATGCACTGCAGTTCCAGCAACTCTAATTGAAATAGCTGTGGAGCACTGTCTGCACTAAGAGAAAATGGTCGAACAAACACATCTAACACCGCTTGGAGTTCTGTATTTTGAAAATATACTCTTCTTGTAACTGGCGAATTACCTGCAAATACTCATCAAAGTCGACACCTTATTTCACTGTTTCAAGCAATGGAAAATGTCCTGTGTTCCTTGCACGCATCTGGTTTTCACACAAAATCAATTTTCTTTTGAACGCTTGAATGTTTTCCACCAAATCGGAGATAATGTGCTTTATGCCCTGGAGCGAAGTGTTCAAAGTATTCAGATGGGCAGTGAAGTCACTTAAAGGGGCCAAGTCCGCCACCCACTTAGGATCACGCAAAAGACTTTCGGGCCACCCTTTCATGTCATTAAATGTATCTATTGCATTCCGCAAGCAAAAATCTCGATGAAGCACTTCGCGTTGCTCAGCCATCTTACTTCTGCATGTTACGGGATATCCGGATACCCCGCTCCGATGTCATCCAAGAACTCTGATTTTTTCTTTTGCTACTTGCTTTACGTCGCACCAACACAGATAGGTCATATGGCGACGATGGGACAAGAAAGGCCCAGTAATGGGAAGGAAGCGGCCGTGGTCTTAATTAAGGAATTAATTAAGGTACAACCCAAGCATTTGCCTGGTGTGAAAATGGGAAACCACGAAAAACCATCTTCAGGGCTGCCGACAGTGGGGTTCGAACCCACTATCTCGCGATTGCGAGCTCACAGCTGCGCGCCCTAACCGCACAGCCAACTCGCCCTGTACTCTTTCAATTGACGGTGCGTGAGTCCATGGGAGTGAAGAAAATTTACCATTTACACAACCGTTCCCATTACGTCTTTAAGCTCGGCGACTTTTGCACAGATTGCCTCTTGGTGTATAAAGCACTGGACCGCCGCCATTAGGGTACTACCGCTCTCAGCCATGTTTAATTTTACATAGCTGAGGAACCCCGTGCGTAGACCACGTAAAGCAGGAGCTCCATCCGTCGTTACACTCGTCAACCGCTCCCATTTTAATCCCATTGACTCAAAACACCCTCCACTGCTTGGAAAATATCGAAACCGGTAGTGGTGTCTTTGAGAGCTACCAAGTCTAGGAAATCCTCGGTGACCCGAAGATCGTCATCCACCCCTCGAATGAAAATAACGAGCTGAGTTTTGTCCGCAATGTCGGTTGATTCGTCGAGGGCGATGGAAAAGGATACAAAATTTGCTGCCTTCTCCATTAATTGCTGTTCCATATCAATGGCCATATCGTCTATTCTGCGAGCCACAGTTTGAGGAGAAAGAGAGATTTTTTCAAATTTCTCAACTAGCTCCACAGGACAAATACGTGCCGCTGCATCCATTAGGCACTCCTCGATTACATTCCCTTCCGTGAAGGGTTTCTCAGCTTTGGCAATTCGTGGTGAACATTTGTAGCTTGTTCGTAAAATGGTTCCACCTACCTCACTCTCCTCAATCACCTGTCAGACAAAAATACGGTAAGTCACAATTTTAATATTCTTCAGATAATTCTATCATTTCTTCATTCCCGTTTGTAAACAAGCATTTAAAAATTAAAACAATAATATTTACAGAACAGTGCTGCTTGAAATTTTCTTTCAATTCTTTCAACTTCGATTGGCAATTGGCGTCTGTCAAATCACCGTAATTATCCCTGTGGTTGGCACTGTAGTGCCGTTCCAAATTGTGCTTTTTTAACACATTAAATCTCGGTGGCACACTAAGAATTCGGCATGCCCTTTATAAGCTGTACAGAAAAATGAAATTTCCCATTCTGCTTTGAAGGTTGCTGCTTCACCACTCCTTTTTTTTTTTTTTTTTTTTTTGTATTTTGTTCAATCATGACAACTGCGAAACTGATTTAATTATTTAGTTACACGGTGTCAACAAAGCGCATTGGACTAGATTACAGTGATACTATATGTATATAGTCACTGTAGACTAGACTACGACTGATGGATCGACTGCTCTCTTTGGCGGGACGGGCAGACTGCTCGCTCAGCCAGCCAAGTTTCTCCCACCACTGCCTTCCCCAAAGCGCTCGGAGCACTGGCTTGGAGCGCGGCCAGAGCGCTAGCGCTCGGGGAGCGCTGTTTGGATGGCCCTGCTTTAGACGTATTATAATCAACGCAAAACAAGAGCTAATTCTGTTTCGTGATCGAATTGATTACAATTCTCTTAAAGCAGCAGAAACACGAGTAGGCTCGAAAATTACAGTTAATCGTATATTGTGGAGGATTCCACATGTAACATTATCTGATCGACAAAAACTTCGATTGCTAAAGATTGTAAAAAATGATACAAGATTACCTATACGTTTTCGAAGTTGCGAGCTGCATGAATATCCAGTGTTACCACCCAAAAACAAGCATAGCTGGGCTGTTAAAACACCACGTTACTTAAAAGCCTTTGTATATTATTTTTGAATTTCAAACCCATCGTAAATTCAGCCATGAAAAATATAGTTAACAGTTTGATCACTGTAAATAAAGAAATATTAGACTATATCTCAACGGAATTACGGATCCCTACGAAAATATGGACACTCATTTTGAGTAAAATAAATTTGGGTTTTCCATGATATGTTTTGTAAATTCCAATCGTCATATTATCAGAAAGAAGATCATCCGCTATTTTCGCCTGAAGAATTTAAAAATAAAGCACCCGTTGT
Organism: Anabrus simplex; assembly: GCF_040414725.1. Classification (NCBI taxonomy): domain Eukaryota; kingdom Metazoa; phylum Arthropoda; class Insecta; order Orthoptera; family Tettigoniidae; genus Anabrus; species Anabrus simplex. Next base: position 1,053,371,084 of record NC_090265.1, read on the forward strand.
AATTATAGACTGCTCTTATCATGAAGAATCAATAAAAGAATCACCTGTCGACATCCGTTCAGAATTTGAAACATCTGAAAATATTCCTGCTAACACAACATCCTATTGTCTTATTATTCATATGACTGATGCTACTCGACATCCGTTAACGAATTTTGTTACAAGACTATAGATAAGAATAGCCATTTATCATGAACATTCGTGTGTGCTCCTATATGGAACAGAAAGTAAAAGACTACACGGTTACAGACAACCATCTTGATAACAAACAAAACTGTGAATGTGCATGCTATTCGCATGCTAATACGCAACATTTTATTTATATGTGAGGCTATTAAGATGTTCTATAAACACAGAACCTTATATCAGATGCCAAAATATGATTCATTCTTTACCACCAGGATTTTTATCTACGTACGCTGCTCCTTTCGTAGATGCTTTCTGGGGCGTCCCTCCTCTCTACAGTAAGGTGTCAATCGATGAAGCTTTATGCAGACCCTATCAACGTCATTAAAATCATCGAGGTAAAAATGGTTCGAATGATTAGGATGGACCATATCCGAAGATTGAAAACTGTACACAGTGTATGGATGAACTTTTTCACTTCATTACAGAACCTGATAATGTTGTAGAAAGGAAGAAAACACATGAATAACAACAAGGTAAGAACAGCATTAACTTCTTTGTAAAGCATAACATACATAGTATAATATATTTTAAAAACTTAATTTGACAAACAATAAATGTTTTGTTTAATTTGAATGTTGCAGGGTGTATTACAATTTTGGAAACATGCTACATCATCGCAGTAAGCTGTTAAGGAGTACAGCAAACTTGTCGACAGCATAACCAAGACTGTTTTATAACCGGCAGTAGTTTGTTTAATTTTATAAATAATTATACTGTACAATAAATACTTCATTAAATTCAAAATGTTCTACTTATTGCATTCCCTTTGCCTCTTTACACCTGTCGAAAATATTCACACTCATACCACCTATAAAGGCTTGACTTTACTAGAGAGTAACCTTGAAAAAACAGAATAATCTTAGTATGGCACGTGTTCAGTCTCGTCTGCCGGATGGATCACGTCGTCATACTTATGCATGTTTAGACTTGTTCGTCACTGTCGGATGGAGACATAAAGCCATAAGCTGATTTCTATTAAAATCACTTACGCTGTACGTCACATTATTTATCCGCCGGGTAGAGACGTAAAGTCTTAAGCAGGGTAAAACTTTTTTGCTAGTTGTTTTACGTCGCACCGAATCCTGGATACTGGCCGCACTTGAGCGACTGCAGCTATCGAGCTCGGTGAGAGTAAAACTGGGCCAATCCACACCAAATTAGTGTCTGTAAGGATAGGTCCCTACAAAATGGCGTCTGTGTGTGGTTAGGATTGCTCTCCTACGCAAGGATATGACTGTGACGTGACGTTACTTGTCTGTCGGACGGGCGCGTAAAGCCATAAGCAGACCACACGATAACACAGATGCACAACTAAGTAGTCTGTCGGATGGAACATAAAGCCTTAAGCTGACATATTTTGAAATCACAGATAGCGACTGTGTAGTTAGACCCCTGCAAAATAGCAACGGGAGGGGCAGCTGACGGTAAAACTGGGCACAAATTAACGCCTGTGTAGTTATACCCCTCCGAAATGGCGGGCGGGAAGGATATCTAACCGATAAACTTAGCCCCTAAGCTCTGTGTAGTTAGGGCCCTCCAAGCTGGCGTCGGGAGGGGCATCAGTCCATAAAACTGGGCATTGTGTAGTTACGCCCCTCCAATATGCCGTCGGGAAGGGCATCTGGCCATAAATCTAGGTTAAGTCATATCTATCCCCTCTATTGGAGAGGATCAAAATGGCGTCGGGAAGGGCATCTGACCCTAAAACTAGGCCCTGTGTGGTTAGGCCCCTCCGTGAGTTTAGGTGTGCTCTCTTATGCGAATCCCATGCCCTACTACTCAAGATGGCATCGCGAGAATCCTCATTGCCCTACTACTCAATATGGCGTCGGGAAAGGCATCTAGCCGTAAAAGTGAGGTTAGGCTCCTCCATGAGGTTAGGCTTGCTCTCTTATGCGAATCTTCCATTGTCCTACTACTCAAGATGACGTCGCGAGAATCCCCAATTACCCTACTACACAAGACGGCGTCGGGAAAGGCATCTATCTGTAAAAGTGAGGTTAGGCTTACTCTCTTGCGCGAATCCACATTACTCTACTACTCAAGATGGCGTTACGAGAATCCATATTGTCCTACTACTCAAGATGGTGTCGGGAAGGGCATGTACCCGTTAAGGTGAGGTTGGACCCCTCCTGGGTGGCGACTGTTGCCGTCATGAAGGGCATCCAACCGTAAAAGGTTAGCCCTCCAAGATGGCGTCTGTGAGGTTTGGCTCGCTCTCTTATGCAAAATCCGCGTCGAGAAGGGCAACTAGCCACAAAAGTGAGGTTAAGCCCCTCCAAGATGGCGTCTGCGTTGTTAGGCTCGCTCTCTTGTGGAAAATCCGCGAATCGGCATTGCACTACTACCACTATACAAGGGGTCAATGACCTCGGATGAGAACGCGCATCTTTACACTACTAGGCACAAATGACTTCGGGTGCTGACTCAGCACAAAAAATGCTGACGAGGTGTTTTAGGTCCCCTCTTTCTCTACTACTTACAACCACGAAAGACAACTTTGTGTAATGTGTGCTCTTATATTGAGACAGTCTAATTTTCTATACTAATATTATAAAGAGGAAAAATTTGTTTGTTTGTAACGAATAGGCTCAAAAACTACTGAACCGTTTTTAAAAATTACTTCACCTGTAGAAAGCTACATTACGAGTGAGTAACATGGGCTGTATTTTATTTTCAAAACAATTCGAGGTGCGGGAGATATAAAAATAATAGGCTAATATAGGCAAAATATCGAATTTGTCGTATAAGGACGAGACAAAGCTCAATTTAATCCTCTTGACGCAAAGAACAAAAGAACAAAGACAAAACTCGAAAACCATGTTTTAAGGCCCTAAAACCAACCATTACGGAGATATTGGCACCACACTACCCCTCCTCTAGGAATCGGATGAAGTAATGAACTGCCGTAACCATGGCAACGTTAGCTTCAGGATTCTACAGCAGCGAAATTATCTTATAAATAAAGTTGTAGGGGGTCCGCTGTCTGTAATTTCGTTTGTTTTGCCAATTTTTCAGATATTTATCCGTTTTAGGTCAACTCAAGACCGAATCGGTGGTTTTTACTTTTCGTGTTTGTTTGTTTGTTTGTTTGTTTGTTTGTTTGTTTGTTTGTTTGTTTGTTTGTTTGTTTGTTTGTTTGTTTGTTCCACCATCACGGCAAAACGGCTGGATAGATTTCAACCAAACTTCATATTTGAAGTATACTCACCCCGAGGAAGGTTTCTATATGCATTTCATTCTAAAATCTTTGATTAGACGGCGGTTTATAGGAAAACCAGAACGGTTTTCCTCCATTTTCTCTTATACTATTGATTTCCTGTAAACTCGGTGGATCGTATGTGAAACGTCTCTTCATTATAAACAACTTTCGTTATGTTCATAATTTACCTTACTATTCAAATGACGGAGAAATTTACTATTTTCTGCGGGTATGATGGTCTGCGTGTGTGATCGACAAACCGACAACGAACCTACCGGTTACCATGGCAACGTCTCTGACTGCTTGCCAGCAGGGAAGTAACGTATTGCCATTTTCCTCATCATACCTTTAAATTCATGATTCTTCCTTGGGTAGAAGGCAAGAGAGGGCGTCAATCGGCCATTCTGCGGGATATTGGCGGAATATCGTTGGAGTTTATAACCGTCCTCGAATAGCTTAAGTAATAACACCATTAGTCATCTTATCTGTTGACCTAAGAATGCCTGCGCCTAAATTTCTCCTCTTTCTTATACCCATAACTCACACCAGCATAATTTATTGAGGGGCATTTGATTTTCCAATACATTCACTTGGTATTTACATATTTGTCGACATCCGGCTGTCCTCAGTTTTAATCCATTTTCTATTAATTTCAACTTTCTTTACTGAATGATTTTCTTCCTTAATTACACCATATGTATTCGAGTGCTAATCCCGAAAGCTTGACACTCTTTCCTTTGAGGAAATATTCTAAGCTATGCAAATGTATAACTTTCGGCCCCGGAAAATATCGAAATATGGATGCAATTTTAACGAGGGTGCACACCTTCGTTTCGGGATAATTGGTAGCTAATCTGTAAGTCTTATCACAAATCAGAAAGCAAAATCGCCTTTCATTTTGGAGAGATCTACAACTTTGGTCCTATGACTTTTATCGTATTTCTATTCCTTATACGTTAAATAGAGCTGTATTTCACGATTTCAAGTTAATTTTGTATTTTCACACGTATATGTTAACATTAATATGTTACACTTATAGGAAAGATAGCATCATGATATTCGGCAATGTGATAGCCAAATTTTATGATTCTATCTGTCACATGAGTATCATAAATATAAAGTAGTATGCGAAAACTGTACAAAATTTCACACCCAATGATCCTAACTCAATCTAACCCATAAATATAGGAGATACGAGAAGATGTCATGTGACCAACCATGTAGAACACTGAAAGAGGCGTCTGATGGTGAGGTCCGTTTGCAGATATGTCGCAGAGTTTCAAAGCAGTAACTCTCGAAATAAAGATCTGCACTTCTAGAGTGTGTCTGTACATTGACTATTTTGACATTTCTGTACAGTTATCCGTTTCAGGTGTAATAATGACCATCTGAATATTTTAGCTTTGGTGTCTGTTTTTCTGTTTGTCTGTTTGTCTATAACTTGGAAACTACTGGATATATTTCCACCAAAATTCATATTTAGAATCCACCTGTCCTTGGGTAGGTTTCAGGGCAAATATTGTTTCTAAATCCATGAAATGACTGGGGGGGGGGGGTTTATACGAAACCGAAACCGTGATTTTGCACTCCCACAAAATATACACAACCAAACTTAATAGAAATCTACCTGCCTTAATGAAAATTAATTTTTAAAACTTTTTTCTCATGTGATCATTTCGGTAAGAGGATTTATAAGGGAGACATCATTAACTGGACTTAAGAACGGGCGCGTGTTGAGCGTATTTCTTACAACTTGAAAACTATTGAAGATATTTGAACCAAACTTTATATTTAGCATCCACCTTTCCACAGGTAGATTTTAAAGGTCAATAACTGGCGGCTTATAGGGAACCGAAATGGTGAATTTACTCTTCCACAATATATACAGTACATGACCAACCTGACTGGAAATCGACCAGATTTGTTGGAAAACCATTTCTACATTTTTTCATGTGTATTTTTTCGTCAGAAAGATTAATAAGGGAGATATCATGAATGGTCGGTTTTGCAGGGTAAGTCCAGCAGACACAGACCAAAAGGTGTTGTACGTGGAGCAGATTCCTTATCTATCTATACAAGTAAACTTCTAACGATGTGTGCCTGTACATTGACTATTTTGGCGAAATGTTCGCATAGCTACGCGTTTAAGGGGTAATAATAACAACCATCTGCATAATTTTTTGGTTTAGTTTTCTGAAAGTCCTAATTTTAACCCTCCTCGCCCAAAATCCACATTGCGGCATAATCTGCCAGACGAACAAGAAAACAGTAATTTGGCAAAATTATACGTTTTAGCCTGTAACGGACAGAACATTTCCAAGAGCTTTAAAATTTTCACTTTTTTTCCCTGAAAAATATCGAAATATGGAGGCAATTTTAATGATGGTGCAGATCTTCGCAAAGTCCTATCACATAAGGGAAGGCACAATCTCCGTTCAATTTGGAGTGATCTACAACCTTGGTCTTATGACTTTTTGTTGTATCTGTATCCCTTTTACGTTTGGTTTTTCTCTAATAATCGATGTTAAATAAATTTGGACTTTTCACATGCATAATTCATACTTTCAATCACTTATAAGAAAGATAGAATCATCAAACCCTACACGAAAATTGGCTCACCCAGTAGCCATATGTGAGCCAAATGCTATGTATGTAGCTGTCACATAATTATCTGAAAAGTAATGCAATGTGAGATAATCTTACAAAAATTTTACCCTATTCAACGTTTCTAACTCAATCTGACCCATGAATAGATCAGATATCATACGACGAGCCATTTAGGCCGCTAAATCTGGCGTCTTATGGTACAATCCTTTGTCGATATGACGTGCCGTTTTGCAGCAGTCAATCTGTAAATGAAGGTCTGCAATATCTCAAGCATGCATATACTTTCGTATGCCGATCTATATATATTCACTGATGTCGTCTTGTAGCGATCGAGAAAGGGTGTGTCTGCTATTGTAATCAGTACTCCCCACACCGACTTTGACTGGCAGTAGGAATGGGGTGTTCTCCAACACCTAACTGGCTTTAGTAGGGAAGGCCTACCATTGTAGCGAATAATTCACTTCTCGATTTGACTTGCAGAAGGCAAGGGAGCATGCATTGTTGTTTAAAAGTCCCCTACCCGATTGTGTTTGGCTGTAGGCAAGGGTACCCGCCCTTATAAACAAATGTATCCATCTAAAATGTGACTGGTATTAGGCATAGTGGCCTGCTATTTTGATGGAAACTCACCAACTAGTGTGACTGGTAGGAAGCTGGCTATCTGTAGGAAAAGGGGCCTGTCATTATAATTATAACTGCACAAATCAATTTCGACTGGTAGTAGGGAAGTTGCCAAACATTCTAATGAAAACTGTAATTTGTCTGGAAGTAGGAAAGGGGGCCTGCCATTGTAACGAAAACTCCCAAATCGATTGTGACCGCGCAGTAGGCGATGGGGCCTGCAATTATAATGAAAACTTCCCAACTCGGCTGTAAATGGCAGTAGGCAAGTGAGCCTGCCGTTATCATCACAAATCCGTAACAAGCACTTTACATTGGAAACACCGTATTGGGAACCTCCCTATGCTGTTTCTCGGATAACTCTAAGAGACATGCCATTTAAAACAACCTTATTTACTGTATGTACAGTATTTACTTCGATATTCGAATACAATGTAGAATACCGTAGCGAAGCACGGGTACATTTGCTAGTCTACAATAAATCACGAAAACTTAACATGTTACAGACATGAAAACTGATGTTTGGAATCCCCTTTAAAAATAAAAGAACACAAATATACGTTTTCACAAAATCCACTTAAGGGGGGCGGGGTGAAAAGAAGTGAGGAAGGAGTTGAATTATTTATATGAGGATACATATATCTCAAAAAATGAAGATGTTACAGACTTCTAATTTGGTACTTGGAATCTCTTTAAAAATGAACACACTCTTTTTGAAAAATCCACTTAATGGGGTGAAAAGAATAAAAGCGTGTGAATTTTTTAAAATGAGTATCCTCTTCTTCTATCGCTTTACCCACACCTGTGAGGTTGCGGCTACGAACTGTGTCGCACATGAGGATTTGACCTGTTTTACGGCTGGATGCCCTTTCTCACGGCAACCGTATGTTTAGGGATGTAATCTATACTTCTATACTAATATTATAAACAGGAAAATTTTGCATATGTGTTTGTAACGGATAGATTCAAAAACTACGGAATCGATTTTAAAAATTACTTCACCTATAAGAGCTACGTTGCCAGTGAGTAACATGGGTTGTATTTTATTTTCAAAACTCGAGGGGGAGGGGGCGACGACAGGAGATATAAAAATATTAAAATAATAGGTCAATATAAGTGAAATCGAATTTGTCGTACAAGGACGAGACAAAGTTCATTTTAAGCCCCTTGACGCAAAGAACAAAACTCGGTAAAACCTTCGGGCCCGAAGACCATGTATTAAGGCCCTAAAACCAACCGTTATGGAGATATTGGAACCACACTCTCCCTGCTCTAGGAATCGGATAAAGAAACGAACGGCCGTAACCATGGCAACGTCAGCTCCAGGATTCTACAGCAGCTAGATTATGCATGTACGTTTGGGCATAGCTGCCAACCAAAATTGATACACATATGACTTACTATCTGGAAAAAAATAAACTGTTGTGTAAGACGCTCATAGCACTACTTTGGGCGTGGATGGGAAGGGAGTGAAGTATAAAAATAATAGCCCCGGAGATCTCCTTAGTACAGCGATAATCGGTTGCCGACGGACCTCCGTTTTTACGTACTGGCTTAGGTTTCAGCATTTTGCAGAGTCTGTTACCTATAGTTCAAACTATTTTCTATCAAACAAAGGAGTAGTAGGATCACTGATGTTATTAGTTCCGATATTTTGGTCCACTTTTACGATCATTGTAACCATGAAATGCTATATACTTGAAAAATTTTCTCAACATTTATACTCAGATACATTATATGATGTGCTACATGAGAATTATAATTCTCGATAATTATAGTAGTTTCTTTTATGCATCGCGTATTTCCTTGATCATTTGTAATAGTTACGAAATGTCGGATGATACAAATACATTCAATAATATTTATATGTGTGGTACTATCTAGCGGAAGTGTACTTACACTGAACCTGCAGCTTTGTGAAGGGAGCAGGTATATCTAGGTGGGAATGAAGGAAGAACATGGTAGTAAAAGATCTTAGAGGTCGACGCTAATTAGGAACTAATATTTTAGAGGCCCCATGAAGAAAAGAAGAAGAAGATATACTATAATTCCAAACATGACAAATAATTCCTACGTACTTAAGTAACATACATACATACATACATACATACATACATACATACATACATACATACATACATACATACATACATACATACATACATACATACATACATACATACATACATACATACATACATACATACATATCTTTATTACCCACCCTAGTGTACACCATCGGTTTACAGGTAATAAAGACAGAGACAGAGCGAAACACAGAACAAACAAACAATAGGCACTACATCTCTCCTAAAACTACTTAAGCGGCCAGTATCCAGTATTCGGGAGATAGTAGGTTCGAACCCCACTGTCGGCAGCCCTGAAGATGGTTTTCCGTGGTTTCCCATTTTCACACCAGGCAAATGCTGGGGCTGTACCTTAAGTAAGGCCACGGCCGCTTCCTTCCCACTCCTAGCCCTTCCCTGTCCCATCGTCGCCATAAGACCTATCTGTGTCGGTGCGACGTAAAGCAACTAGCAAAAAAAAACTACTTAACTAAATTATCTACCTCTACATCTACTCAGTGTCCTCCCATACGTACGCGGATAGCCAGCATACGTGCAGGAAGCACCGCACTACAAACTACCCTAATCTCCTACTCCTACCTACCACTTAAAAAAAGAAAACTTTAGTAGACTGGTCGCTGCGTCAGCCCTTGTATGGAATACATGCCCACCAACCCGCTGACCGCAGCAACCATCCTAGCCACGTGTGAACTGATTTCATATCTCACCTACACTTGCTGACAATGTATTCCTACCCTACTATGTGTGACAAGCCAGCTGGCGGAAACCAGACCTAACACATGGCTTGCCACACACTTCCGCTAACTACGTCACACCTACTCTGTTCATTGTCAGCTCTCTATCTTCCCTCCCCTTTTTCTTCCCGTGCATACATGCTCAAACCTAACTTCTTTGGGTTGGGTCAAGGCCCAACCCCTCCCTCTTCCCTCGATACGTCACCTTCTCCTCTCTCCACGTTTACATCAAACTGTTAGACTTATCCCATTTCTTCCATCTTATTAAACTTAGTACATAAACATCAAGAATCCAATCAATTTTACACCCCTCATCAAGGCATCTACACCATTTAACTTTTTCATATGACTTACTTTCATAATTTCCATACTTCCAACATTTTCTTCTTAACTCCAGTCCCACTTAATCTATCTCAATTCTATTACATACACCTTCTTTATACTCCCTCCTCACACAAATACACTTAAACAATCCATTTTTTTCACTCCTCATTTACACACAAACAGACAGTACTCCATTCTAAGTCCATTAGTTCACTCAGTCATCTCACATTTCTTTTTCTTTTTTTTCATTTCAACTATCCACTTAAACTATATACCAGCTTCTTAAATTTACACTACCCTCAAGCCTACTCTCAACCTCCCCTTTTCTCAACTCTTACCTAATTTTCTCAAGACTTAAACATCAACTAACAACCATTTTACATCCCTCATCATCGCACTTTAAATAACTTTTTTTTACATCTCATTTACACACAAACAAACAGTTTCCATTCCAAGTCCATTAGTTCACTGTCTTCTCAATCTACAGCACCACATTTACATCAAACTGTTAGACTTATCCCATTTCTTCCATCCTATTAAACTTATTACATAAACATCAAGAATCCAATCAATTTTACACCCCTCATCAAAGCATCTACACCATTTAACTTTTTTCTTTTTTTTCATATGACCTACTTTCATAATTTCCATACTGCCAACATTTTCTCCTTAACTCCAGTCCCACTTAATCTATCTCAATTCTATTACATACAGCTTCTTTATACTCCCTCCTCACACAAATACACTTAAATAACACTTAAACAATCCATTTTTTTCACTCCTCGTTTACACACAAACAGACAGTACTCCATTCCAGGTCCATTAGTTCACTCAGTCATCTCACAAATTTTTTTCATTTCAACTATCCACTTAAACTATACATCAGCTTCTTAAATTTGCATTACCCTCAAGCCTACTAAACCTCCCCTTTTCTCAACTCTTACCTAATTTTCTCAGGCTTTCCCTTGTTACCAACTCTTCTCATAAACACATCCACTCTCATATTCCTCATGTCATTAATCAATCACCTCCTCCCATCCTACTACGTCTCTATCTACTTCCCAACAACTTGCCCCAGGCGGGTCTCCTTTCCACAGGGCAAGGTGTTCTCCCCCTTTCCCCTAACACTACAGCCCCCACTTCTGGTATCATGGTTACCCTGATACCCTTCCCGCATCTGCTCAAGGCGGATATCCATTCCTCTGAGCAGAATGCCCACCCCCTTTCTCCCTCGGCAAGAACCACATCATCTGCACAACCCCTGTTACTCCCTCAATTTCTGTATAAATCTAGCTCTGGCCACATTTAAGAATTTCGCTATATTCGTTCCTTTCTCCCACTCTCTACATACGGTAACCAAGATGCCATCTTATAGCTTCCCTCTACCATGTCCAGCTCCTTCTTACTTAGTAGTTTGATCTTTATATCCACCAAAGCTCGGACATTGATTAAAAATATGCAGGTCCTCCCACTTCTCTCCACATAACACACATCTATCATTATTCTCACTACCTACCCATCCCCTGTTCCTCGGAACACCCAATACCCACCAATACAAACCTCTCTTATCCCTTCTATCCTCAAACTCCGTTTTCGGGTTTATTACTTCCACCAATTTATTTAATACTGATAAAGAGACTCTCTCTCTACATTCCCCTATTAAGCTCCGTCTTTCAATATCTAGTAGTCTTCCCTTTATCCTTTCCCATACCCATTTATTCCTACCACCCCACCAGACCTCTCCATATACCCCCAAACCAATCTTTTGTAACCATTTTTTGCACTTATTCACCCAGTAGCCTTCATTCGTCATACTTTTCTGAAAACGAAACGTTTCTTGTATTAATGCCCCACCCTTCCCTTCCTCCAATCTAATCCAATACTTGAACACCCTCTTAGCTATTTCAACCTCTATCAATTCTTTACAGACTAATCTAACACCGAGATTGGCTGTACAGTTCGGAAGGTCCATCATGATCTTACTAAATTTCGCCACCACCTGGTTAAGTTCACCCCTGCCCTCCTCCATTCCCCATACTTCGACCCCAAATAGCATTTTGCCCATTACCAGTGATTTAAACACCGTTTCCTGAATTTTGTATTTAATATCTGGAAATTTCTTTTCTAATACCCCTACTGCCGCAAGCGCCCCTCTTCCTTTAAATTTTGCCCTCTTACACTGATTTTTCCAAGAAGCATTCTTACTAATTATTACACCTAGATACTCAATTTTCCCCCCTCGTCTAATTTCTTCCTGATCTAGCCTCCAGACTTCCTTATTCTTTCTCCCACCCTTTTTCCTACACACCATTATCTGAGTCTTTCTTACATTTACTCTGAGAGACCATTTCTTAGTATACTCAACTACCTTGTCCAACCCTTTTTGCAACCCATTTGCAGTCAAAGCCAAAATCAATAGGTCATCCGCGAATAGCAACCCCGGAACCTCCATTTTCCCTACCCAAGGACATTGCCATGCCTCTCCACCATGACCCTCTAACATATTATTTATAAATAATATAAATAATATCGGGGATAGCTTACACCCCTGTCTCACCCCGCTTTTGATTCAAAACACTTACTCAACCTTCCATCCTGCAATTTAATCATCACCAACACTTCCTCATAAATTGTTTCTATTGCCACCCTCATTTTCTTCGACATTCCAATCTCCCTTAATCTCAAAAATAGCGCCTCCCTGCTGACCGTATCAAATGCTTTTTCTAAATCGATCGCTGCTATATATAATTTACGCCCTGCTATCCGCACATACTTTGTAATCAAAGTGTCCAGAATCCAAACATTATCGACTGTGTTCCTTCCTTTCCTAAATCCATTTTGGAACTCAGATATTCTACCATACTGTTCCGCCCAATTTGTTATCCTATTCGCCAAAACCCCTGTGTGCACCTTCGACAACGAGTCTAGGAGTGTAATACCTCTATAGTTGTTAGGATTACTACTAGCTTCTTTATTTTTATAAATAGGGCATAATACCCCCTTCCTCCATTCTCTAGGAAATTTCCCCGTTTCCAGCAACCTATTAAAGAATTTCACAATCCCCCTCAACATCGGTTCATTTGCCCCAACCTCCTTCCATACACTAATGGAAATACCATTCACACCTCCTGCAGCCTTGGGTCTAGCATTTTTAATACTCTAATTACCTCCTGCCTTATTATCTCCCCATCCAATATTGTAATGACTACTTCCAATTCCCTTCCTATGTGTGACTTGTCTATTTCTCTACCCAATTTCCCCTCCCCTTCTCAAAGACTTTTAAAATGCCGAACCCACTCGTTTTCTCCTATTTTATCCCCCTTCCCTACCGGTTTCGTTCTTCTGATCTTGTTTATTGACTCCCAAATCCTCTCAAATTTCTTCTCTCTACAATATTTATTTATTGTTTTAGCTTCTGCCTCCTTCCATCCTCTTTTCTTCTCATTCAATACCTCCTTAAATTCCCTTCTCAATTTACAATATTCCTTCCTTTTTTCTTGCACACCCTCCTTCCTAAACTCCGCTAGGGCTCTCATTACAACCTCACGTTTTCTCCTGCAGTCTTCATCAAACCATCCATTCATTTTATTCTTTTTTCCCTCTACCCTTCTCCTCACTTTCTTCCCCACCCTCTATACAGGGTGTTCTATTATTTTTAGCACGTTATCCATATCATTCCCTTCTGCCGCCCTTTCAATTACTACCCTTCATATATCTCCCTCCTCTTTCAAATGCCGTCTCAATTTCTCTTTAGTATCATCATCCCATACATACTTCCATCCTCCATTCCTATATCTCTCCCTACTTTCCTCCATCTTTCCCTTCTCATCAGCAACCAAAGTTCTCAATTTTATTTTGATAGGCATATGTTCCATTAACCCACATTCTAACACCTCAAAAATTATTCTCCTTAACGCTATCACTGAGCTTATTCCTATATCCACTACACTCCCTCCATTTGTTGTAATATACGTCAAATCTCCCACACTATCCCCCTTCATCCACCCATTTAAAATACACTGACTGACAGTGACAATGCAACACCAAGGAGGAGTGGTTCGAAAGGGATGAAAGTTGGGGAAAAACAGAATCGGCACGGAAGAATAATTGATGTTTATTTCAAACCGATATGCAGGTTACACAATGCGCACGGCATCGACTCAGTAGGATGTAGGACCACCGCGAGCGGCGATGCACGCAGAAACACGTCGAGGTACAGAGTCAATAAGAGTGCGGATGGTGTCCTGAGGGATGGTTCTCCATTCTCTGTCAACCATTTGCCACAGTTGGTCGTCCGTACGAGGCTGGGGCAGAGTTTGCAAACGGCGTCCAATGTGATCCCACACGTGTTCGATTGGTGAGAGATCCGGAGAGTACGCTGGCCACGGAAGCATCTGTACACCTCGTAGAGCCTGTTGGGAGATGCGAGCAGTGTGTGGGCGGGAATTATCCTGCTGAAACAGAGCATTGGGCAGTCCCTGAAGGTACGGGAGTGCCATCGGCCGCAGCACATGCTGCACGTAGCGGTGGGCATTTAACGTGCCTTGAATACGCACTAGAGGTGACGTGGAATCATACGCAATAGCGCCCCAAACCATGATGCCGCGTTGTCTAGCGGTAGGGCGCTCCACAGTTACTGCCGGATTTGACCTTTCTCCACGCCGACGCCACACTCGTCTGCGGTGACTATCACTGACAGAACAGAAGCGTGACTCATCGGAGAACACGACGTTCCGCCATTCCCTCATCCAAGTCGCTCTAGCCCGGCACCATGCCAGGCGTGCACGTCTATACTGTGGAGTCAATGGTAGTCTTCTGAGCGGACGCCGGGAGTGCAGGCCTCCTTCAACCAATCGACGGGAAATTGTTCTGGTCGATATTGGAACAGCCAGGGAGGGTGTCTTGCACATGCTGAAGAATGGCGGTTGACGTGGCATGCGGGGCTGCCACCGCTTGGTGGCGGATGCGCCGATCCTCGCGTGCTGACGTCACTCGGGCTGCGCCTGGACCCCTCGCACGTGCCACATGTCCCTGCGCCAACCATCTTCGCCACAGGCGCTGCACCGTGGACACATCTCTATGGGTATCGGCTACGATTTGACGAAGCGACCAACCTGCCCTTCTCAGCCCGATCACCATACCCCTCGTAAAGTCGTCTGTCTGCTGGAAATGCCTCCGTTGACGGCGGCCTGGCATTCTTAGCTATACACGTGTCCTGTGGCACACGACAACACGTTCTACAATGACTGTCGGCTGAGAAATCACGGTACGAAGTGGGCCATTCGCCAACGCCGTGTCCCATTTATCGTTCGCTACGTGCGCAGCACAGCGGCGCATTTCACATCATGAGCATACCTCAGTGACGTCAGTCTACCCTGCAATTGGCATAAAGTTCTGACCACTCCTTCTTGGTGTTGCATTTGCTCTGTCAGTCAGTGTAAATAAATGTTCTATAGCACATAACTCTAATAACCTTTCTCCATAAGTATTTACACCATTATCCTTACTCTTTCTTTGCATTTCGCCGTCTACTTTTACTTCTTTACCGTACAACGGTACCCTATTGCTCACTCTCGCATTCCAGTCCCCCAATAAAGTCATCCCATCTTCAACATACATCCCTTTAATTGTGTTTATTTCTTCAATCAATTCGCCAAAAAAATGTTTATTTGCATAAACTGAATCGCTCGGATGGTTATAAAGCAGAGCCAGACAAATTGCTTCCGCTGCCCCCGTCCCCATTTTTACTCTCAACCACACTACCCCTTCTACCCTAGTCTGTAACGTCTCCACCCATTCAGCTATCTCATTTCTTATTAAAACTACTATTCCCCCTGGGTTTCGGCCCCTCTTCCCCATTTTTTTCTTAACACGTTAACTACTCTATAGCCGTCCCATGTAATTTCAACCCCCTTCCCTAACCACGTCTCTACTAGAGCAATTATCTCAAAATCTTTCACTAAATCCACAATTTCCCTATTCCCTAACTTCCCCATCAACCCCTCAATATTCAGCAACCCTATCACCATCTCTAGTTATTTATTTCCTCCCCCTCCCTCCCTATACTTCTGCATTTCACCACTTCCCCCCTTACTTCTCGTGATTCTTCCTTTTGGTTCCACCCCATCCTTCTCTCCTTCCCTCTCTTTCTTCTCCCCCCCCCATCCTTCCCCTTTTCCGTGCCAGAGCCTTTTTTCCCACCCCATAGATCTTTTAAACTTAACGATCTCGCCTTATTCAACGCCTGCTTTCTCTCCAGGTTTCTTTCTGCATTTCTCTTATTCGGGGAGGTTGAGTCACTACCCTGACTCGTTTCCTTTCCCGTCATCTCTTCACTACCTATATCCACTTCACTTCGGTCTAGTGTCCTACTTGTTGATTCACTCCTTCCTGGGTTGTTCTGACTCACCAAGGACTCTGCTGTCTCCGCTACCTGCCCGCTGACACCGTAGTCCCGTCTTCTCTCTTCCTTCTCCGTACTGATGTCGCCCTGCTCTCGATTTCTGCATCTCATTTCCTCCTCACATTTTTCCATCCTCAGCAGTTCCTCCTGTGTCCACGATCGCGACCAATTTCTGCCTGAAGTTACCAGACACCTCCCCACTATCTTGACTCGCAATCCCTGAGCTCTAGCACGCCACATATGCCGTTTATAGACATCCAACCGCATCCTGTCTTCTTTCTCTATCTCAGCCTTCAAATAAATGTTCGATCCTTTCAAATTTCCAGCATTCCTCAGAATTATATCATCCATCAGTGTTGATATTAATCTTAACTTCACCGGCCTATGTCCCTTGTTCCTTCCCACTCTATATATATCATCTATATCAACCTCAGAGAAGTTTATCTTCATTTTATTCGAAACTATGTCCACCACTTTCAATACTAATTCCACTTTTGATTCTGTTCTTTCCTCAGGTACACCATACACAAACAAATTTTTTCTTGCTGATTCGTTCCTCGCTAACCTCTCTTCTCTCTCCATTGCTGTTAAATCCTCTTCCAGTACCACCACCGTCTTTTTCAAGCTCCCTACCTCATCTTCTATCTCCGCTAACTTGTCATTTATCCCTCCAATTTCTTCTTTTATAAAAATTTTTAAGTCCTTCATCTCCTTCATTTGGGTTGCCTGGTGTTCCTGCATCATTTCCTTTATTTCTTCTCCTTTGCTCGCTTCCTTCACCACTCTCTTGATCTCTTCAAGCTCCTCCTAACCGAATGGTCCCTGGGCTGGACCCGGGTTCTTTTCTATACCTCCTACCACCAGCAACGTCGCAATAACCGTCGCAGACAACATAATCTCCAATAGTCCTTTATAACCACTAATTTCTCGTCCTCTCTCAGCTCCACCTTCCTTCCAACACCGCCTTTCACCATGCCATCTTCCAATTCTTAGCCTGTATTGCTGTAGCGTTATTCCCATATTGCACACCTCACCTCACTCACAAGTCCGCACTTCCCGATGTCTCGCTCGTGACTGAGTACTTAAGTAAATACACCAGTGATATAAATATCTAATGAAGTCAGTCACACTGATAGTATGAGTAACTAAAGCCAGTTTCTGATAACCCATATGAAGAACGGGTACTTCTGATAGTCTATAGACATTTTCTCACAGTATTTAACGTGAAATATTGTATTCCGAGATAATGATGCAATAAACTATCCTTAGACCGCTTTACCGATTGAAGAATACAAACTGACAGAGAAAAAGCCAAGAAACAAGTGCCGCCGGTCGTTGTTGTAAGTAGTTACCCACAAGGATGAACATAACGGTCACAGAAAGAGCAGATCGAGTTGGTTTTTTATATCTATATAAATATGAATTTTGTCTGTACTTTGGTCAGAATTCTTGAAAATTGGTATTTGTATGTCAGTCACCGTTCAGAATAAGAAGGGAAAGCAGTTTTTAAATTTCCGTCATGTCTGCCTGTATAATAATAATGTTATTGATTTTACGTCCCGCTAACTACTCTTGACAGTTTTCGGAGTCACCGAGGTGCCGAACGGAATTTTGTCCCACAGTTCTTTTACGAGCCAATAAATCTACCGACACGTGGCTGACGTATTTGAGCACCCTCAAATACCATCGGTCTGAGTCAGAATCAAACCTATCAAATTGGGGTCAGAAGGGCAGCACTTAACGGTATGAGCCACTCAGTTCGTCTGTATGTATGTATGTATGTATGTATGTATGTATGTATGTATGTATGTATGTATGTATGTATGTATGTATGTATGTATGTATGTATGTATGTATGTATGTATGCCCGCGCATTACGAAACGAAAAGCTAAATAGAATTTAAGGTCAGGAGAGAAGGCACAATAATCTAGGCTGTATATAACTGGAGAGAGGACATTACAGGGCTCTGATAATAATATTACTATTCCTGCGTCATTGGCCAGCATCGTTCAGCCTCATGTCACCTTAACTTACAGTGTTTCCAAGGCGTTCACGATATCAGTAATGCTGGCAATGCTTTATGAATGAGTTATTTCGGTTCCAGAAATGAACAGGTAACGGAAATAAATGGAAAAATCTTGATGAGAATTCTCGGTGGAGAAAGAAACTATGTGTCAATTAACTCGGCCGTGAAGATGCAGTTCATTATCCACTTGAGTTCCTCAATTCCATCTCTACACCTCACCTGCCAGCACATGGAATTATATTAAAACAGGAGTGCCAATATTACGCACCAGTAGTATACTTTTGGATGGCTCGGCCTCCACTACACGGAATGTGCTGACAAAGAGTACGTGCTTAACCTCACATGACCTCACTTGAAAAGTAGGGGCGGTTGGCTAAGAGTGTGCTCTTAACCTTACATGATCTTACGCTGACTTCGTGTCCAGACTTAACCTTACAGACCTCGGATTTGACCCTAGGCTTAAGGGCGTTAACCTGACAGACCCAAGTTCGATGCCAAAACGTGCAAGCTTACCCTAACAAACATTGCGATTATGGCCAAGAGGATAAGCGTAACCTAACAGGCATGACGTGTCTAGACTTAACCTCGCAGATCCCAGGTTCGACTACAGGCCTAAGGGCGTTAACCTTACGTACCTAAGTTCGATGGCGAGGCTAACCGCATAACACTGTAGGCTTAAACTTACATGATGTTAATGGCTAAAAGTGCAGGCATAACCTTACGCTGACCAGACGTTAACCTAACCGGTTGCCTTCCCTACACTCTGGCTAGAGATTGGATCCCAAGTTAAACCTAGCTAGACAAGATAACGTATGGTCTAGGGGCTTTTGGATCTGAGCATGGAACAAAATGGCGTCTGCACATGGGACTAGGGAGATGGTGAAGGCGTGATACATATGATTTATTCATAGGGGCGTAATATAAGGAAGCGTCTTTGAGGCTCGAAGCTAAGCGTTTGAGGAGTCCAGTACGTTAACATTTGAAATGTTGCGTAACGCACTATTGGGTTTTAGTGTTTTTGGAACACTGAATTTTTTATTGAACAATTTCGTACTTGTAGATTTGAATTCTAGAGACTTACAACAGCTTACAATATTCTTGAAATCACTTAGAGATTAAACATTTGTGTTCAGATCCCAAAAATAATGTTCGCGGTACACATAACAGGGAACAGAACCTAGGCATCTTCCATTTGGGCTGCTGAGTATCACGCTAAGTAAATAATTGTGTGTTAAATTAAAAATCACCCGACCTTCGAGCTACAAGAAATTGAAAAATTGCCGGCCAAACTAGGAATCGAACCCGTGGCTCCTTTACTAGAGTAGCTAACAAGCATGACTGTACGTTAAAAGCTTTAGTGCTACAAGAAATTAACAAAAATTCACCGACCGAATTATTCGAACCTGGAACTTACTTAGACATGCCCACACAGTTCAAGTGCTATTGTTTTATTCGAAACACCAAACGTTTGAGCTGCGGGAAATCCCCACACTGACTAGGATTCGAACCTAGAGCTCACTTGGACTCAGAATTAAAGAGCTTAAGTTTATAAGAGGAAAAATATCGATGGCAAGCTTTTCTTTCCCTAAAGACTAAGTATGAACTGTTAGTACTGAGTGAGAATGTTGCTGAGGTCAAGTCGTGACAGGAAATGCATTTCGGTAAAAAAAATGTCTGCACGAGCAAGTTGATTAGACTCGGAAGTAGCCTAGTTAATGAGACATGAAATACCAAGTTCGTTGTTTTTTGCATTTAGCTTAGCATGCATATACGGTATTAGCAAAAAAAAAAAATGACTGCACGAGTAAGGTAACTAGCCTTGGGAGTAACTTATTTGTTGAGACAGGGAATACAAAGTTCATTATTTCCACAAGTCCACGACTTATGCATAGTCACACACCATAATAATAATAATTTAGAGGACCCAACCTATCTTCGTACTGAATAAATAACAACATACATGCACAGTAAGAAAAAATAATGTAGTGCCGGAATTTAGCCCCGCAGAACTTCGCGTCTTA
Organism: Anabrus simplex; assembly: GCF_040414725.1. Lineage (NCBI taxonomy): Eukaryota > Metazoa > Arthropoda > Insecta > Orthoptera > Tettigoniidae > Anabrus > Anabrus simplex. Next base: position 1,053,391,299 of record NC_090265.1, read on the forward strand.
TCAGAATGCTACAATAAAGAATAAAATCCCCGATCCACACTTAAAGTTCTATACCCGGGCTAACTGCAGGCCTAACGGTACGCTGACCACACGTTAACTTAACTCCCAGGACTTGAAGCTGAACTTGGAACAAGATGGTGGCTATAAGGCTAAATACGAATGCATGTTAGATTTCAAATTCGATACCCGGGCTAACTGCAGGCCTCACGTTATGCTGACAACTACTTAACCTAACTTAACCTCCCAGGACTTGGAGATGAACTTGGAAAAATATGGCGGCTGTCAGGCTTAATACGTATGCTTGTAGACTTTAAGTTCGATACCCGGGCTAACAGAAGTTCTAACGTTACACTGACCTAACCGCAGGCAGAACGTTAAGCTGACTACGGGTTAACTGCAGGTCTAATGTTACGCTGACCACGCGTTAACCTAACTTAACCTCCCAAAACTTGGAGCTGAGCTTGTAACAAGATGGCAGCTAGAAGGCTTAATACGTACGCTTTTAGACTTCCAGTTCGATACCCAGGCTAAATACAGGCCTAACTTTACGCTGACCACGCGTTAACCTAAATTAACCTCCCAGGACTTGAGCTGAGCTTGGAACGAAATGCCGGCTATAAGGCTTAATACGTATGCTTTTAGACTTCAAGTTTGATACCCGGGCTAATTGCAGGTTTAACGTCACGCTGACCACGTAAACTAAATTAACCTCCCAGCACTCGGAGCTGAACTTGGAACAAGATGGCGGCTATAAGGCTTAACATGTACGCTTTTAGACTTCATGATTGATACCCGGTCTAAATGCATGCCCAACGTAACGCTGACCACGCGTTAACCTCCCAGGACTTGGAGTTGAACTTTGAACTAGATGGCGGTTATAAGGCTTAATACGTATGTGTTGGACTTCAAGTTCGATACCCGGCCTAACTGCAGGCCTAACGTTACGATGACCACGCGTTAACCTAATTTAACCTCCCAGGACTTGAGCTGAACCTTGAACAATATGGCAGATATAAGGCTTAATACGCACGCTTTTACACTTCATGTTTGATACCCGGACTAACTGCACGCGTAACGTTACGCTGACCACGCGTTAACATAACCTCCCATGACTCGGAGCTGAACCTAGAACAAGATGACAGCTATAACGCTTAATACGTACGATTTTATACTTCAAGTTCTATACCCGGGCTAACTGCAGGCCTAACGTTACTCTGACCACGCGTTAACCTAACTTAACCTCCCAGGACTTGAGCTGAACCTTGAACAAGATGGCAGCCATAAGGCTTAATACGTACGCTTTTAGACTTCAAGTTCGATAGCCGGGCTAACTGCAGGCCTAACGTTACGCTGACCACGCGTTAAGCTAACTTAACCTCCCATAACTCGGAGCTGAACCTTGAACAAGATGGCAGCTATAAGGCTTAATAAGTATGCTTATAGACTTCAAGTTCGATAGCCGGGCTAACTGCAGGCCTAACGTTACGCTGACCACGCGTTAACCTAACTTAACCTCCCAGGACTTGAGCTGAACCTTGAACAATATGGCAGCTATAAGGCTTAATACGCACGCTTTTAGACTTCAAGTTCGATACCCGGGCTAACTGCAGGCCAAACATTACCTTGACTACGCGTTAACCTAACTTAACCTCCCATGACTCGGAGCTGAACCTTGAACAAGATGGCAGCTATAAGGCTTAATACGTACACTTTTAGACTTCAAGTTCGATACCCGGGCTACCTACAGGCCTAACATTACGCTGAGCATGCGTTAACCTAACTTAACCTCTCAGGACTTGAGCTGAACCTGGAACGAAATGGTGGCTATTAGGCTTAATAAGTATGCTTTTAGACTTGAAGTTTGAAACCCGGGCTAACTTCAGGCCTAACGTTACGCTGACCACGCGTTAACCTAACTTAACCTCCTAGGACTTATAGCTGAACCTTGAACAAGATGGCAGCTATAAGGCTTAATTCGTACGCTTTTAGACTTCAAGTTCGATACCCGGGCTAACTGAAGGCCTAACGTTACGCTGCCCACGCGTTAACCTAACTTAACCTCCCAGCACTCGGAGCTGAACTTGGAACAAGATGGCGGCTATAACGCTTAATACGTACACTTTTAGACTTCAAGTTCGATACCCTGGTTAAGTGCAGGTCTAACGTTACGCTGACCACGCGTTAACCTAACTTAACCTCCCAGGACTTGGAGCTGAACTTTGAACAAGATGGCGGCACATTTCGAGCTATTAGCTTTGAACCCTAGATACTTTAAATTGCCTAATGTAATGTTTACATCGATTGCGCGTCCCTAACCGCGCAGCAAACTTGCCCGAAATTTAGAAGATCTAACACAAATCCATACTCTTTACTCAACATGCGTACTTAATAAGAAAATGTATCTGCTATCCAAGGGTGCAGTACCTGAATTTTGAGCCCTGTAGGATTTCGTCTACCTATTATCAGAATTACGTAATAAAATCACAGACCTAGCTGGGAATTAAAAACTCTAGAATATAGTCTGGTGCTGGAATTTAGTCACGCAGGAGTTCGCGTATCATCAGACAAAGAATTACCAAATCTGGAATAAAGACGTGTTCATCGCACACGTTGTCAGAGACCAAGGCGGTTACTGTGTTGCAACTACAAGGCTCGCAATGATGCTGACAAGCAAACAGGAAGTTTCATGTTACCGTTAGCTTTCTGTTCAAGTGTTTATACATGTCATTGGCCGGTTAGCTCGTGGAAAAAATATGCATAGGTTTGAACTTCGGATTGGTATCAAGAGCGTGTCTGTTTTAATACTTATCAGGAAGCTTGATAAGATACGTTTTATTATTATTATTATTATTATTATTATTATTATTATTATTATTATTATTATTATTATTATTATTAAATCATGCTTGACGTTTTCAACATTATGACTACAACGGACTCTTTACTCTTTCATTTAATCTCTATTGATAAACTTCAAAGTTGCGACTATGTCTGACTATTGGTCAAATTTGGTTTCTTCCGATTTTAACTTCGCAAATAATGTAACAAGTTACTCTTAAATTTAATCTCTATTAGTAAATTGTTGGTCTCTTCTAACTTCAAACTCGTGACGATGTCTGACCTCTACTGGTCAAAACTTGGTTTATTCCGAGTTTAAATTTGCAACTACATGTGACCCTTTACTCCTACATTTAATTTCTATTAGTAAATTGTTGATCTCTTCTAACTTCACAAACTCGCGACTATGTTTGACCTCTATTGGTCAAAACTTGGTTTCGTCCGATTTTAACTTCGCAAATACATATAACACTTTACTCTTACATTTAATCTGTATTAATAAATTGTTGGTCTCTTCTGACTTCAAATTCGCGACGACGTCTGACCCCTGTTGGTAAAAATTTGGTTTCTTCCGAGTTTAATTTTGCAAGTATAGGTAACCATTTAATGTCTATTGGTCAACTGTTGGTCTCTTCTAACTTCAAACTCGCGACGATCTAACGTTAAACTGGTTGCGGTATCTGACCTTTATTAACTGAATTTTCGTTTCTTCTAGTTTTGAACATTGAGACTCGACAGAAGGACATTTAACTGAAGAGCGTGAGTTAATGAGTTAGCTGAAGTTGTTATATTTTTGACAGCGGCAACACCCTTATCCATTATTATCTGCAAGAGTGCTTCTACTTTCTTAGGTATGAACAAAGGAATATCAAGTGTATTACAAAAATTTGTTATGAGGTAGTCTGTGAGCTACTTTATTTCGCAGAGATTTAACAAGCTGCAGCAATGGCATCTACTATTGAACCCTTTTGGTTCATATTTAGGGATACCTACCTTTCTTACCTATCAGCAAAGTTCATGAGATCTGTCTCTTAGGTCGTATCGGGTTCTTCGTCACTTGCTGAGGTGAAGGTGGGGTTCAGTAATTCTAATCTATCTACTGGAATGAAAGGTCTGTTTAAAAGATTCCTATTTATTCCGGAAATTCTGAAGCATTCTGATATGTCAACGGTATCACTGAAATTACACGTGTCCACTGGACACCACAATCATTTTGTTACATAGAAGGTTAGAACACTGGTGAGCCTTTGATGTGTCTGCCTGATGGGGATTCTTACTAGAAACCATTGTCTGGAAATCCTTAAATTCGGCTTCCATGTGAGACCACATGTACCATCATAGTGATTCGTTATGGTCCAGCCCTCGTAACACGGACTCTGGACTCTGGGTATAATTAAGGCCGTCCAATCGGTGTGTGCCACACAGTGGTTATACAACATGGACCCTTAATTGAATCGATGTGACATGCGTCTATGTCATGGACCGACATCTAAACTTCTAAGTTACTTTAAAGTCATTGTGGATGATGACCGCAAGGAAAATGATGCTACAGTGACATATGGCCCTAATCTAAGTCACTGAGGTTGATGACCCCCTGACCATCCAAGTTTCTAGGCTGAAGGCTAAACACAATTAAATTACATCGCTTGATGACCAAAGTTTCCACTTTACTATCCCCAGCACATTCACTGCTCAATCAATCAAAGTTAATAATACAACAATAGCAATGCTCACAAACTTTGTGGCAGTAAAATCCATTTCCTTCGGATATGTCCTCTTAATCGTTACGTTACCATTTACATATTCCCCAGAAAACAAACTAAGATTTCCAGAATGCGTCTCAAAGTTATTCGCTTGATTTAAAGTTATTTCAAAACGCAGTTTCACTAAATTTAATAATTAAATAAGTTTAAATGATTTAATGAAATCTTAAAGGACAACAAATTCTATATCCGCGGACTCTGGTTTCTTCACAAATTCCTACGGAATCGTGTTCTCACAATTTTTAAATCCTATCGATGTTTATCTGTTGCTTCCTATTGTCTGGAAAAAAACTACATCATTCATGTCCAGTTTATCTCGTTTCATGACCTCACACTTTAAATCTAATCTAACCCTAGCCATTATTAACACGTGGATACCCTAATAATCTACGTACAAACCAAAAGCAACTCGCCATATAATTACGATGCCATATCTCGTCATAACATTTATAAAGTTTACGCACCCCTTACAGACAAACCATAATCACTACCATCGCTCTATATTTTGGACAACCCTGAATTTGGTTACTCTTGTTCAGTATACTGTAAGTCCGTCCCAATTAAACAAATTTTACAGTATCTAATAACACGCAGGTTATTACCGGATGAAAATTTCAACTAAATCCAACATTTAACGTCCTCCCCGGCCGAGAAATACAATCTCAATTCCACGCGTGTCCCGTTATATCCCCGCTGTGTGTTCCTCTATCAGTTGAGGCCTCTCGCCCCCAAGTTCGCTTGGCAGTTCCATGAAACATCTGTCGTTCTACCTAACTGGCCTCTCTCTTTAAATCTTTAAACTCTGCTGACATAATTAAACAAATACGATATTCTAACCAACAAAATGCACAGATTATGCTTCAAAATGCCCACAATAATTATACGCTTCGCAAATTAATACCACTATGGATTTCTATATATTGCTTTCCATTCCCAACATTATAAAATATTCCTCGGGCTTCCATGTCCCGGCTTCAATGACAGGTCTCTGACCTGATTCACAAATCTCATCTCAACTCACACGACAACTAACCTCTGTTCCCAACTCGCAACTATCACCGACAAAGAACTGGAATAAAATCCTTACTAGAATTCATAACGTCTAATACGCACAATGCATTAATAATGAACAACTCCGCATAACATGATATCGTATTTTTAATGACTTGATTTTTACGAAAAATGACTGAAAATTTCTACCAGATCTTTTTTATTGTCAGTCAGACACAGTTTAAAATGGGCCTAGAAAAACGTTTCTCTCCGTGACCAAATTCATCACACTAGATTCTCACCCGACAGCGCGCTTCCACTCGATTGAAAATGAGTAACCATGGATTTCTATATTATTTACGTCAAAATTACAGACAATAATTTTACGTCGAATGAACATCTTAATTTGACTTCACAAAATATAGGCAGTAAACACACGGAAATGACGATCTACATTGGATATGATATCACTTCGAAACCCTATACAATTACTTTTTACAACATCATACGCACTCGTAAGACTTCAAAAATGTATCCAAGTGGAAAATAAAACAAATGACTCCTTTTAGTCGTATTCTAACATTTACAAAAAAACACACAGGAGTGACCACTGCGTCGTATATCCCCATTCAAATACACTTTTAGACATCATGAAACAAGATATAATAGGTAGTAAGGTGGAAAGTCACATACCTTATGTAGTCACGCCAGTATTCGTCATAGGGCTCACCTGCGACCCTGGCATTTTTATTTAGCCATTATTACATTTCTGGCTTTAAAGATTATTATATTTCTTCAGGTTTCCTGGAATTAAGCATAAAAAACGAAATGCCCTTCACTTTTTGAGCGATACGAACGATTGTAATTACTTCCGCACACGAATTACTTTATTTATCACAGGAGAATTTATTCAGTACTTTGACCGTCCTATCTGGTACAATTATTTCCACTCAAGAAACTATATCCACATGGTGTCAAGACCCCAGCCACAATGGCTAAAATCTGCGGTGGAACTTAGTCTACTTTTGTTGTTTGATTTCACAGAGCAGCTCAACACTTCATCGTCCGCTTCGTACCATAAATGCAGGAGAAGGAGACTTCACCATGGCGTCCCTTCATATTTATACCAGTTACCCCCTCTCTTCAGGCATCTCCCTTTGTCGCCAAGAAAATTTCTATAAATTTTCTGACTTAACTAAACTGTAATTACAAGAGTTTTGAAAGTGACTACATACTTGCTACATTTCTGGCGGTAGTGTTCATGGACATTAAAAATTTATACGTGTTCGATTTGTGGGATAAATGACCTCCTTTGATAGGCAACTATATTTTTGACTTGGATTGGGGCACGCCATATACACGCGCTTTGAAATAGGTCACAAAAATGACCTAAGAATCTTCCGCCGTTGACACGTGCGACTGACGTCACGTATCCCAGAGGTGGGACCGAAGGTAATCACCCCCTCGTCACGTGTCAAATCCATGCTATCAAAAATCGAACTTCTAATTAAATTGTCAATTTATGCATAATGTTCTTAGGGCACAAAGGTCATGGGTTCACTATGTTTAAGTGTAATCTATGTATTAAGGGCTTTGCAAGGCGTGACGCTCTTGCCAGACATAAAGGTGCTGAACACAGTCACACTATGTTCCCCTGTAGGCAGTGTGAGGCTACGTTTACAAGACGGTATAATAAAACACCCTAGCATTACATCTGCCTTATGTGAAGTTTTTGGATATATTTCGCTAATGTAGAACAGTACCAGGGTCACTTAGTAGAAGTACATCAGCAGGCTCAATTATCTACTACCGTCTATAGCCCTCAGGCTATGCGAAGAAAGCGTGTACATACTGATGTAGATGAAGAAAGCTGTAGTAAGAAAACCCTAGGAAAATGAAGAAGAACACGGTGAAGAACTTCAAACTATACACTGCGAACACTGTAACACTAATGTACAATCTTCACATTTTCAGGGTCACTTAAGGAGTAATGCACATAAAAACAATGATTGTAGAATTGCAGCTAATACAAACATCGAAGTAACTGACAGTGAATTCAGGATTTTGAGTTGCAGAAATCGTACTAGTGAGAAGTTTCAAAACACTAAAATCTTCTTTAATTTCGTTAAATCGGATTGCAACAGTTTCTTAACAATATAAGCTATTGTCTGATCATAATTTATTTAAAGTTAATTTTGAACTTCTTGCGTTGTATATTAAGAGCACAAATGAAAGTGAAATAACGGATTTTAAATCATTTAATACTAGGAATATGGTCCTAAGTAAATCAACTGATTTAGTGATATTTTTGGAGATATCTCGAACGTTATCACTACTAACAGTGAAGAGTTTCAAGAGAAAGAATCAGGGTGGGCTTTATTTGAAACTGTGTATCTAGAGGTTAATATCAATAAGTACAAACCCTTGCGAGCTACCAACATGGATTAAACGAAAAGAAACTGTTGTAAACGCCCAAAACAATGACAATGAATGTTTTGCATGGGCTGTTATGTCGGCTTTACACTCGGAAAAATCAGACTAATCAAAAGAACATCATCGTATCCTCACTATTCAACACGACTAAATGTAGAAAGTATAGAATTCCTATGCAGTTAAAAGACGTTAAGTGGTACGTACAACTAAATAATGTCAGCATTAGTGTGTATGGCGTAGACAAAAAGTGTGTGGTAGGACCTTTGTATTATACACGTGATAAGAAGGGTACTCATGTTAACTTACTACGTGTACAAAACAGTGAGAATAGTCACTTCTGTTGGATTTAAAAAATTGAGTAGACTTGTTAGTAGCCAGTTATCATAAAAGTGTAACAAGAAAGTGGCTATGTGACGGATGCTTGCAGTATTTTAGAACTAAAGGTCAGTTTACAAACCATTCTAAAAACGATTGCAATCATGTTTGTACAGAGATGCCTACCGCAGACAATAATGGTTTGAAACTTACGAATTATAGCAAGCAGCTGTGGGTGCCTTTTGTCATCTATGCAGACAATGAAGCAATCCTCAAACCATTTAACACATGCGCACCTAATCCCGACATCTTTTTTTCAAATACTACACACATGCATGTTCCGAATAGCTCCGCGTATTATATCAAGTGTAGTTATGATATTACGCTTAACAAGTTAGCGTTTTATAGAGGGTCTGATGCTGCTAAAGTATTTTAGAAAGGCTTGAAAGTGATGCAGTATGTCTTAGCCGTATTCTAAATACTAACATTGCTATGAAACCAGTGACTGAAATTAATTTACAAGAACATGAACGTGCTACAAAGTGTAGCATTTGTGATGGTGAATTTTCAGAAAATGACCCTAAACTTTTCGATCATGACCATTTTACTGGCTTGTACAGCACATACAGTAATAGCTGCAATCTTAAGTACAGAGTTCCTTTACAGCGCCTGGGTTAAGTTGGGATGCCATGTTGAAATACACGCAAGTAAATTTTGAACTGCTAACAGATGTCGATATGGTACACTTCATAAAATCATCTATTCGAGGTGACTTAAGTCAGTGTAGTGGGCGGTATTCTAAGGCAAACAATAAGTACATGCCGAGTTTTGACTCTAGTCAACAATCTCAGTATGTTGTTTATCTTGATGCTAACAATCAGTACGGTTAGGCAATGAGCCAACATCTACCATTAAATAGCTTCCCGCTGGCTACCGCAGTGTGGGATTGTCGATTTACAGCTGCACACCCTAGGCGATGAAGCTAATAAAGGGTATATCCTTGAAGTCGACTTACATTATACTAAAGAGTTACATACTTATCATAATGACTTACAGTTCTGCTCTGAAAATATAAAGTCTCCGTATATCACATCAGCAACAAACATGCTAATCGCCAATTTGTATGACAAGTTTAAGTATGTCATTCACTATCCGAATTTCAAACAGGGTTTGTAGCATTGTTTGCAGTTAACAAAAATTCATCGCGTGCTAGAATTTCATCAGTTACCTTGACTAAAACCATATATCGATCTCAATAATGATTCAAGAACAAATGCAGTTAACGAGTTTGAGAAAGAATTTTTTAAGCTCATGAATAACAGTGTGCTTTGTAAAACGATGGAAAATGTTGATAAACGCGGTAATGTGAAATTGATCATAAACTGGGAAAAATCGGAAAAAATACGGTGCCAACGATTTAATAAGTAAACCTAATTTCCGTAGCTGTATTACTATACATGAAAATTTAGTTTTTATACAGTTGAATCGCGTTAAGGTCAAGTATAACAAAACTACTTACGTTGGCTTCGCTGTACTTGAATTAGCTAAAACACTGATGTATGAATTCCATTATGATTATACGAAGATGAAGTACGTTGATAATGTAAAACTACTGTACAGAGATACCGATTAACTTATTTACCAAATCAAAACTGATGACTATTACAATGATATAAAGCCAGACTTAGGTAGGTTTGATACTAGTAACTAATCCTCAAAATAATGTATATAATCTACCACTCGCATCGAATTGTGGAACGGTACTCGCCTGAGAGAGAATAAGGACATTACGCGGGAATATCACTCATGCTGATATAGAGTGGAAGATGGAGCGGTGCTTATACCATATATTCCATACTAATTCCTGTCAGTTATCCCTGCAAATTTGCGCGAGTTTAATTTTCCGAAAATGTCTGCTTTGCCATGTCCATAAATATTTCGTTAGGCCAAACGCTCACTACTGCTGGGATAGAGTTTGGAATTTCCGGACCTTTCTCGTACGGTCAATTGCACATTACTTAAGGTCCTCTAATTCACTGTTTTTAATGCATGCACCAGGTGGTGAGATCCAGAACATTCATTCAACATAGGCACTCCAGTAGAAAAATACTCTTTCCACTAACAGAGTCAACATCCTGAAGATACTCAGTAGCAGCCACGACGTACTTCATACATTCGACACCGCTCTTAAGCCTAGGATAATACTGTAGTTTACTTGGTAAGGAGTCCGCCCTTTCACATCCATATTCATACTTTCACCACAAGTGGGACTCAAATTGCTTCTCTAAATTTAACTGAGCCACTTACAGTGCATGGCCATCCTGTCGAAGACAAGTACGAGAGCTAGTCAGATTATAGTATTATAGACTAGCACTTGTACCCGTTCTTCGCACAGGAATTTATGATGGAATACAGGTTTTCTTCATGAATGTATGCAAATTTACATGCCACTATTCAAACGTTTTACACGACATACAGTATTAAACATGAACGAGACGTAAATTACGATAAAGATGAACAACGTCGAGAAAGAATGAGGACAATTACAGAGTTTATTGTCACGGTACAGTTCCTGATCGGAAGTTGCGCGACATTCTCCCTACTTCTCAGTTACATACTGCTGTTTCTCTGACCACTGCAGAGGCGCTGTAACTGAAGACTCATCAAACCCATCGTTGATTTGGTTGTCTATGTTTTTTTGGGAGTGCAAAATCACGGTTTCAGTTTCGTACAACCCCCGGTCAATTCAGGGGTTTAGAAATAATGGCCCAAAAACCTACCCAAGAACAGGTGGATTCTAGATATGACGTTTGGTAGAAATACAGGGTCTTTCACTCAAAGTGGGGCCGGCCGGTCGGTCGGCGCAGCGCAGCAGGTAGATGGGCGAGCTGAAGGTCAGACGAGTACACGGCAACTCGCTGAGCTTGGGGCCGGGAGCGCCCGTACGAATCGCATGTAAATAACAAGCACACATTATAACGCATAATCAAAGTAAAATTATTTTTGACCTTGTCACAGAATATGTTGAAAATTTCCTCCACCTGCATCTACACATTTCTGGCTTCATCTAAGGAAATTTTCATTCATACGCATTTGTTCATCTACCGAGATAGCCTCAGTTTCTCTCTTGATATTTTGAATTCATCTAGAGCGTGATGGTTTGTTGGATAAACCTTATTTTTCAATTTTTCCCAGAATTAAAAATCGCAAACCGTAAGATCTGGGAATGTTGCGGGCCACAATGGTACTAATTACTCCGTTGTCAAAAATGTCGTCTATTAAACTTAATGTCTCGTTATCCGTATGCACGGTCGCCGAGTCTTGCTGGAAATATCAAGACTGGCATTCTTTTTTTGTCAATTGTTAAAAACGATACGAGAATGCCATTCCTATATCTCTGCCCAGTGATTGTGGTTTCAAAAACTATAGGCCCTATTATCCTGTCTGCAGTTACTGCCACCAACACTCCCATTTTCACGCTCTAGATGAACACAAACAAAATATCACGAGAGAAATTGAGGCTTTCTCTGTAGATGATCTAGTGCGTATGAATGAAAATTTCCTTAGAGGAAGCCAGAAATGTATAGATGCAGGTGGAAGAAATTTTCAACATATTCTGTGACAAGGTGAGAATTATTTTACTTTGATTATGCGTTATTATGTGTTCTTGTTATTTACATGCGATTCATACGAGTGTTCTTCCGGCCCCAAGCTCAGCGATTTTCCATGTGCTCGTCTGACCTGCTCGCCCATATACACGCTGCGCTGCGCTGCGCCGGCCGGCCCCACTTTTAGTGAAAGACCCTTTATATCCAATAGTTTTCAAGTTATAAGAACTCGGACAAACAGACAAACAGATAAACCGACAAACAGACACCAAAGCTAAAAAAATGTGCACGTGGTCATCATTACAACTGTAACGGATAACTGAACGAAAAGTTCACCAAATTCTCGATGTACAAACACGGTCGTTACGATTTTATTTACATAGATTATCGCTATGGTGCGGATTGTATATTGAAAATATTAAAACCTTAAATAACAAAATAACCAATAACGCAATTAACCCATGCTGGTGATCATCAAATAAACTGAGTGTTGTAGTCTCAAATTCTTATCTCTATTAATTGAAAGAGAAGTTACTTCCATCAGCGACATGCTCGAACTCGAAGGTATTATTTTAATAATGGTCCACTTTGAGATATGGAGCCTTGAAGTAAAAATATGTAAAGCAAATCAGCAGGTGAAGTATTTAAAAAATAATGGACCGTACTGTATTGCCAGAGAGCAGGTTGTCTTTCTGTGATTTCAGTTTTCTGCCCACTGCGTGTGGGGGTGAAAAATAATGGAGTTTTGCCAGTTTTAAAATACAAGATGTATTTGTCGTATGGCTTTCAGTGCCTGGAGTGTCCAAGGATATGTTCGGCTTGCTTGGTGCTGGTCTTTATATTTGACACCAATGGGTAACCTGCGCGTGCAAACGTAGGGAGAGGTTGATGATAATGTGGTAGGAAGAGAGCGAAACCTGGTGTCAGCTCTCAGCCTAATCCTGTCGAATACCAGTAAGGGATTTGGTAAAGGCTTACCATCCCCATCCGACGGACGAATCACCACCATTCCGTCACTCCATATGAACACTGCCGACAGGACTGGAATTGAATCCAGGGTTACTACACTATGCTGACAGGCATTATTCTATAATCAGCCCCAAAAGCATTCCTAGCCTCTGCATGATAGCAGACCTACAGAAAATAGGACCACTGCTGTCATGTGATTCGACTGGAAGCACAGCAGTAACAATACTGTAGAGCTGCAAATTAGTTATAATGGCAGTACTTGAACTCCAGAAAGTTGTTTCATTAATTTCTCCACAAACGTAGGCTTCATTTCTCACAGTCTAGTATATCGACTTTCAACTCAACTGTCTCCGATTCAAATCCTGACGACGTGGAATAAAATTTTCAATAGGACAAGCACTTACAGCATAGGGGCGAGACATTTGGCTTTAAACCACCGTCCACGACCAAAACCGAGCTCCAGCGATATCATTTGAGCATAGAAAAGTATTTCTTAATAATAAAGAAGGCTGTACTGGTAATTTTAAACAATTAAAATTTGTATCGTCTATATTTTGGCATCAGTCATCTCAATTTCGACAAAACATTGTACGTTCTCTTGATATTCGTGATTTGACTACTCTTTACGTTAATGTTGCTATTTATAAATAGCACCCTCTTAAAATTAGAGGATTATCTCAATTGAAAGATATCGCTTTAATAAACATTGGACCTTTACGAGTAAACATGCATGAAAAACATCTTGTAACTTGTCTTGAAATAACCATGTAGCGCTGTAGGATTTTGTCTGTAAAACGTTTTACATTTTTCATGTCATATAACATGTTTTTTAGCTGATCTTGGGAGTCTGGTTGTCGTGAGAACTCCAGGTAGTCTTTATCATTGATTACGGAGCCATCACCTGTTCAAGTAAATATTAGTGACCGAACATTATGTGAGGGTACGTCCACTGCCCAAGTTGCAATCCAAGGTGATATATAACTAACGATCGAAGAACAGTTTAGGAAACGGTTTCCTGGCGATATTTTTATAAGAGATTAATTTCTTGGTACACTTTATTTACTAAATTCCTTCTTTGAATTGAGCTATTACGCAGGTGGGTCAGCGTTGGAAAACAAGTGTGGACACCTACGACTTAATTTCCTGACATTAAGACAGAGTGCTTTGAGCGTGGATAGCAGGTAATAATAATTATAATAATAATAATAATAATAATAATAATAATAATAATAATAATAATAATAATAATAATAATAATAATAATGGTTTAACGTCCCACTCACTACTTTTTTGGTTTCCGGAGACGCCGAAGTGCCGGACATTTCTCTCGCAGGAGTTCCTTTATGCACCCGTAAATATAACTGCACGAGGCTGATGTTTTTGAGTACCAGACTAACCCAAGATCCAACCTGTCAACTTGGGCTCAAAAAGCCAGCGCCCTAACAGTCTGACCACTCAGGCCGGCGGATAGCTAATTCAAATTGAAATGAATAACACAGAACTCAAGAAACCAACGGAGTTCTTGCGCTCTGCATTTCTGACGGGCTCAGTTTAACGAACAAAGTGGTTTCTTCCAAGAACAGAGTTGGCATCTGTTGAAACTGATATATCATTCATTAAAGGAAGATATTTTTATCTAAATTTAGCCTTCTCTGTCGGAATCACAAAGTCCCAGGGACAAAATTTACACAAACTTGGGATAAATCTCTCCACTCCAGCATCCAAACATGGACAGCTGTAAGTGGCTTCCTCATGACTACGCCGATCCATAGACCGCGTGATGACGTCATCCGGGTTCGGTATCAGTCACTACTGATTTGCATTTAGGGCAGTCGTCCAGGTGGCGAATTCCTTATCCGTTGTTTTCCTAGCATTTTCTTAAATGATTGCAAAGAAATTAGAAATTTATTGAAAATCTCCCTTCGTAAGTTATTCCAATCCCTAACTCCCCTTCCTATAAACGAATATTTGCCCCAGTTTGTCCTCTTGAATTCCAACTTTATCTTCATATATTGATCTTTCCTACTTTTAAAGACACCACTCAAATTTATTCGTCTACTGATGTCATTCCACGCCATCTCTCCACTGACAGCTCGGAACATACCACTTAGTCGAGCAGTTCGTCTCCTTTCTCCCAAGTCTTCCCAGCCCAAACTTTGCAACATTTTGGTAATGCTACTCCTTTGTCTGAAATCACCCAGAACAAATCGAACTGATTTTCAATGGATTTTTCCAGTTCTTGAATCAAGTAATCCTGGTGAGGGTCCCACACACTGGAACCATACTCTAGTTGGGGTTTTACCAGAGACTTATATGCCCTCTCCTTTACATCCTACTACAACCCCTAAATACCCTCATAACCATGTGCAGAGATCTGTACCTTTCATTTACAATCATATTTATGTGATTACCCCATAAAGATCTTTCGTTATATTAATACCTAGGTACTTACAATGATCCCCGAAAGGAACTTTCACCCCATCAACGCAGTAATTAAAACTGAGAGGACTTTTCCTATTTGTGAAACTCACAACCTGACTTTTAACCCCGTTTATCCTCATACCACTGCCTACTGTCCATCTCACAACATTATCGAGGTCATTTTTCAGTTGCTCACAATCTTGTAACTTATTTATTACTCTGTACAGAATAACATCATCTGCAAGAAGCCTTATATCTGATTCCACTTCTTTGCACATATCATTGATATATAAGAAAACATAAAGGTTCAATAATACTGCCTTGAGGAATTCCCCTCTTAATTATTACAGGGTCAGATAAAACTTCGCCTACTCTGATTGTCTGAGCCACACAGTCAGTCACTCTTTTGTTAAGTCCAATTGCTCTCATTTTTGCCAGTAGTCTCCCATGATCTACCCTATCAAATGGCTTAGGTAGGTCAATCGCGATACAGTCCATTTGACCTCCTGAATCCAGGATATCTGCTATATCTTGCTGGAATCCTACAAATTGAGCTTCAGTAGAATAACCTTCCCTAACCCCAAACTGCCTTCTATCAAACCAGTTATTAATTTCGCAAACATGTCTACTATAATCAGAAAGAATGCTTTCCCAAAACTTACGTGCAACGCATCTCAAACTGACTGGCCTGTAATTTTCAGCTTTATGTCTATCACCCTTTCCTTTATACACAGGGCTACTATAGCAACTCCCCATTCATTTGGTATAGCTCCTGTAAGCAAACAATAATCAAATAAGTACTTCAGATATGGTACTATATCCTAACCCATTGTATTTAGTATATCCCCGAAACCTTTTCTAGTTTTCAACTTTTGTATTTTACTGTAAATGTCATTGTTGTCATAGGTAAATTTTAGTACTTTTTTGGTATTAGTTACCTCCTCTATCTGGACATTATACTTGTAACCAACAATCTTTACATACTGCTGACTGAATACTTCTGCCTTTTTGAGATCCTCGCTTATACACTCCCCTGGATCATTAATGATTCCTGGAACCTGTTTCTGCCTTAAAGTACCTATACATACTCTTCCATCTTTCACTAAAATTTGTATGACCGCCAATTATGTTTGCCATCATGATATCCTTAGCTGACTTCTTTGCTAGATTCAATTTTGCTAATAAGTTTCTTCAATCACTAACCACACGGCCAACTCGCTCTGTGTGTAACATGGGAAGGGTAGCTTTTATTCATTATAATACTAGCTGGTGTAAAATTTACCCGTGCTTCGCTACGGAATTCTAGATGAAGTCGTACACACGTTGTGAATAAGATTTTATTACATTGCATAATAGCATAGGTACTTAAACATTAAATTTTAGGCTCATTCCCCTAAACTACCATTTCATCCAGCGTGAATGAAGTTTTTATAGCCTACACTATAGCGACTATAGCGACTTCACATACCGATTTTAATTAAATGCTGTTCACCCATTTTCTCGTGGCTCGGCACTGATATGGACATAGCAACAAAAATTGAAATTCATGAATATATCTGTTATCATAGACGATGCAGTCAAAATGTTTAAGATAAATAATCGGAAATTTTATTCTATATAACTTTATTTATGTAGTATTTATCGATAGGACCACTAATAACATAGATATTTGAGAATTAAATTTCAGGCCTTCCTTAAACTACCATTTCACTCAGTGTGAATAAAATTATTTATATCCCAGATTGCAGTGCCTCATTCCCCGACTTGACACACCGATTTTCATGAAGTTCTCTTCAGCCATTTTCTCGTGATGCGCGTACATACATACATACATACATACATACATACATACAGACAGACAGACAGACAGACAGACAGACAGACAGACAGACAGACAGACAGACAGACAGACACAGATGACGGAAAATGGAAAAGTGTGTTCCTTGTCACTATGAACGCGACGGATACAGAAACACCATTCCTTTTCAATTCTGAACAATGTGCAAACAAAACTCTTATATATATATATATATACTTATAGATAAATGTACTGAATGTTCCACTTCAAATTTCCAATTTAGTCATTGTGACAGTTGATCCTGTACAAGTTTTATTCATAAGATACAATTCTGATGCTTAGAGAAATTTATCCGCAGGAGGGCTGGTATGTAAAAAAAATGGAAGGGAACTACACGTACTTTAATGCTAAAATAGGTTCCCGGAAGGATATTCCAGGAATCATGAATGAACAAGGGGAGTGTATGTGTGAGTATTTGCAGAAGGCTGACGTATTTAGCCGAATGTTCAGATATTTGAGCATAAGCAAATTCCGCGTAGAGGAGGTGACTAATATAAGCGAACTACTGAAATTTACCCACTATAATAATTAACAAGAAGATAGAGAGACGAAACGTGAAAGCTAGAAAAGCAGCTGGAATTGATAAGATTTCTGGGAATATACTAAAGGCAATGAGTTGGGATAGAGTACTGTATTATCTGAAGTACTTATTTGAATTCTTAATATTTGTTGCTTGCAAGCTCTGGAAAAGCATTTTCTGTTTATATTAGACATATTTACCAAATTATTAACTGGTTTAATAGAAGGCAGTTTGGTTTTAAGAAAGATTAATATTTGTTGCTTGCAAGCTCTGGAAAAGCATTTTCTGTTTATATTAGACATATTTACCAAATTATTAACTGGTTTAATAGAAGGCAGTTCGGTTTTAAGAAAGATTAATCCAGCGAGACTCAACTTGTAGGGTTCCAGCAAAATACAGCAGATATTTTAGTTTCAGGAGGTCAAATAGACCGTATCGCTATTGACCTATTCAAAACTTCTGATAGGGTAGATCAAGGGCGACTACTGACGAAAATAAGGGCTACTTGAACTAAACAAAGAAGTGCTTAAGTAGGTGGCTGCATTTATAGAAAACAGATCTCAAACAGAACACCTTGAAAGACTAGAGATAGAAAGTTCATATTCACAGGACATGTTCATTAGTATGTTCTGTAGAAACGATTAGCATTTCAGTCACCTAGGTTCAGCATGTGTCCTGGGTTCCCCATGGGCATTGATAACTTGTTCCGTGCGTGATAGCATCGACGCGTATAAGGTGCGAATGGTGTCCTGGGGTATAGCTATCCATGCTGCATTCACCTGGTTGCACAGTTCATCTTTGGTGGCTGCACTGGGTCACAACACTTCACCCGTCGCTTCATAATATCCCACACATTTTCGATTGGTGACAAGTCCGGTGATCGGGTAGGCCAGGCCAACAGTCTGACATCCTGTGACAACAAGAAGGTACGTGTTCATGCAGCAACATTTGGTCGCGCATTGTCCTGCTGAAATATGGCGTCTGAGGTGTCGCGCAGAAAGGGTATGGCTACTTGTCACAGGATGTCATTCACGTAGGTCAAACCGGTCACAGTGTCCTGGACACGCACCGACTGTGATTTGTGGTTGTACTCAATAGCACCCCACCCCAATACACCTGAGTCGGGGCTGTGTGTCTTGTGCGAATGCAGTCAATGTGATGCCTCTCCCCATGTCTGCGGCGAACCAAAATGCGGCCATCAGTTTTAAACAAACTGAACATGGATTAGTCCGAAAACACTATCTGCTGCCATTCCTCTCCCCAGTGACACCATTGCTGTCTAGGATGCGCATGGACATTAGTCATGGGTAGGCGGAGAAGTGGATGACGCGCCGGTAACTCAGACCGTAATAAACAGCGATGGACTGTCACTCCTAATAGTGTACGATGCGTTACACTGTTCCACTGTTGCGCCAGAGCCGAGGAGGACGCAGATCTGTTCTGCAATGCCATTTAGACGAGGTGTCGTTCTTCTCGGGTGGGGGGGGGTGGGGGGGGGCGCTGGCCTGGGTAGTGCGACCAGACCTATGTCGTTGTGTTTTACGGCCGTCTGTGAACCATTCTGTACAAACTCGTTGCATTGCCGACACACTCCGTCCGACACGAGCAGAAACTTCCCGAATGGATGCATTACATTCTCACATGCCAATAATGCGCCCTCTTTTAAACTCATTCATTTGACGGTACGGTTCTCGTATACGTCTGCGAGGCATCCTGCATGTCACACTAATTCATTGCCTTCGGTTTATAGCGACAACGAGAGCCGCAGGCACATTTTACCATTCGGTGGTGGTGCGCCGAAATATCGACGTGGACCTTGAACCTGAGGGCCGACATGGTTCAAATGCTAATCATGTCTTCAGAACATACTAATTCACATGTCCTGTGAATGTAAAGTTCCTTTCTCTAATCTTCCAAGGTGTTCTGGTTTTTATGAACATGAGTGTATATACTGTATAAATGATACGGGTAAAGAACTGGAATCACAGAAAAAGTTTCTTGCGAATGATGTTCTGTATAGAGTAATAATTACTGTAAGTTACAGGAGTGTGAGCGACAGCAAAAAGACCTCGACAATGTTATGAGATGGACAGCGGGCAATGGTATTTTGGTAAACGGAGTGAAAAGTCAGGATGTAAGTTTCACTAAGAGGAAAAGTCCGCGCAGTTTTAATTACTGCGGTGATGGGGTGAACGTACTTCATAGGTATGAATGTGTAAATACCTACTGTTATGTTAGAAAAGATCTCCATCGGGGTAATCACATTATGGAGGTTGAAAATAAAGGTTACTGATATCTTCCTTTGGTTATGAGAGTATTTTGGATTTGCAGTAAGGATGTAAAGGAGAGGCTGTATAAGTCACTGGTAAGACCCCACTTAGAGTATGGCTCCAGTGTATAGGACTCTCATCTGGATTACTTAATTTGAGAACTGGAAAAGATCCAGAAGAAAGCAGTACAATTTGTTCTGGATGATTTCTGACAAAAGAGTAATGTTACGAGAATATTGCAAACTTTGGCCTGGGAGGTACTCAACTAAGAGGTATGTCCCGAACTTTCAATGGAGAGATGGCGTAGAATGACATCAGTAGACAAATAATAATGAGCGAAGTTTTCAAAAGTAGGATAAGTAAGATAAAGTTGGGATTCAGAAGAAGAATATGGGCCAAGTATTTTATAAGAATTAGGGATTTGAATAATTTATCAAAAGACATGTTCGATAAATTTCCAACTGTCTCGTGAATTGACCGTGCGGTTAGAGTTGCTTAACTGTGAGCTTGCATTCGGGAGATGATGGGTCGGAACCCCACCGAAGGCAGCCCTGAAAATTGTTTTCCGTGGTTTCCCTTCACCACGCCAGGGAAATACTAGGGCTGCCATGGCTGCTACCTTCCCAATCTTAAACCCTTTACTAACCTTTCGTCACCGAAAACCTTCGATGTGTTAGAGCGACGCGACGTTAAACCACTAGCAAAATTTTTAAATAGTTTAAGACAAGACTACGTAAACGATTGATGGGGTACCTGCACCTGAGTGACAGCCTAAATGAAGTTACTTTGGCGTGGGCTATACATTCTTTGTTTTATCTAGACCCTACTCTGTTTCCAAGTCCTGAGACATTCTGATTCAATGAGAGTAAAGGGAACTGATTTTCTTTCCGTCTTATTGTCATTCACAATCCTCATTATCAGAAGACGAAGAATCCTTAAGAATTAGCTTCACTCATATTCATTCTCGACCGGGTAACTATCTGAGGGGTATGATTCACGTAGCTATCAGCTTGCATTCGGGAGGTAGTGGGTTCGAAACCCACTGTTGGCAGCCCTGAAGATGGTTTTCGGTGGTTTCCCCATTTTCACACCAGGAAAATGCTGGGACTGTACCTTAATTAAGGCCACGATCGCTTCCTACCAACACCTAACCCTTTCCTATCCCATCGTCCTCATAAGACCTATCTGTACGGTGCGACGTAAAGCCAACTGTAATATATATATATATATATACTAGCTGATGTACCCGTGCTTCGCTACGGAACTCTACATTGTATACAGAATTGTAGGTTAGATAAAGTACACGCTGTGAGCAAGACTGTGTTAAATTGCACAGTTCATAACGTCACCCTAGAAACGCGGCGGAGAAATCACCAAACGTCTTTTCTCATATCACCGCCGTCTCAATCCTATATACTGCCTGCTCTATCCTATGCGGTTAACATGCTTCTCAGCGTGAGCTCTTAGTGTCACAAACCTCCGCTAGGGGCGCCAGTTAACGCACCCAAGTTATTTCCGTACCCTCGTTGTTGTGTTCCAGTGCGTTTGCATCGAGCATTTGTGTGTGTGTCTCTGGTTGTAAAATGATTAACTGTTGTGTTCCTCTCTATATATGAAAACAGGAAATCCAAATTCTTCAGGTGTGAGGACTCCTGTTATCCCCCCAAGTAAAGAACGTTGAGAAAATTAGCTTAACGCTATATCAAGACAAGGATCAACCAAGGGTAGTCAATGGATTCCATCCGATTATTCTCGTGTTTGTACCCCGAATTTTAGAGATGGAGATAAAAGATAAAACTAAAAGAAAAATATATTGAAGCCAGAGGGCGTGCCTAGTCGACCTTCGAATTATCCCCATTACCTTCAAACCAGAAAAATAGCTCAGCGAAAGACCAGACAGCGACAAGATATTTCTTCGGAAGAAATCTGTGATAAAACAAGTTCTTCAACCGCAGGAAATACATTGGATGACGAGTACGAAATTCATTTGAACAACGATGTATCAATCCAAGTCAATATTCCAGCGAATAAGAATGACAGCAGTGATCAAAAAATCATACATTACAGGCTCCGATCAAGAATTCTGAGACTGCGATAACAGCTGATGAATGACCATAATGAAGTTAAAAGACTACAGAGGCAATTCGAAGGCAGCCCAGAAATTGATCGTCTGAATAAAGTAAAGGAAGCAGAAAACTATAACGGCAAAATGGCCGTTTTAAAAAATCAAATTCATAATTTTCGCAAGACAAAATCCGGGCAGTCAGAACAAGCACGCGTTACTATGCGCCGTGGGGAATAGTATCTCAAATGGTTACGAATATGGCAGAACTCCTGATCTAGTGTCAGCTCCGTCACAAAGTACTCTGGACAGGTAGCCTAAGTGGAAAATATTGATAGTGTTTGTCGGGATTTCCCAATTAGTGAAGGAAAGACTTCGAACCAGTGGCAATTTCGTTTGTGTAGTCAATGTTGAAGGTGTATGCGGCACATATATTGTAAAATCTCCCGCTCTCGCGAGTAAACTGTTGTGTTTTCTTGTAATCCTACTTTCAAAGAAGTTCTCTAGTCCTGCTGCCTACTTCCTCGTTAAAAGCTTAGAAGTCTCCGATCTATCCCTTTTAGTTTAGAAATGATTACAGTAAAGCCTTTCGGCAAAAAGAATCCAGATTGTGTGAAGTTCTATTCAATAGCAGATAAAATACTTACAATGGTTGAATGATGATTTCATCGAGTACGTTGAAATAATTCGGTTGGAATCAAAACGTGAAAAACTGAAGTGTCTGACTAATGAGACGGCAGATGCTGTCTCGATAACTGTGAAATCTATAGTGGAATGTGTGTCTTATCTGTTAAAAAACGGTTATTTTATGTTCTCACTAGACGATTTTCTGGAGACGCAATAGAAGCTCTATTTAGTTCAGTGAGTTTGGGTGGTTGCTTTAATGACATGACGAACGCACGCATTATGTGCTGTAAAACGTATCCTGAAATCTGGTCTTGAACAAAGGGTTAACGAAATAGTGATAGATTCTTTTTTGCTTCCACTGCTGGTAAATAACATTAAGAAAAGGACTGAAAAGGTGCTCCGTCACTCGTGTCGAAAAAATTCTGAAATTTGTATATACCATGCAGCAGTGGGATGATCCTAATATACCTACTGTAACTGGTGAAATTTATATATTTTACGTTTCTATAAAGCCAAGCTCAAATGTGAAATGTTAGTTTCTGTATGTGCATTATCTTCTCAATTAGAAACATGTTAAGGATTATTTTTCATTTTATATTGGCTTTACGGACGAACTCCCATTTAACCAGCATGAGCTCTGGGTGCGGTAAGTGCTGCCAACTGCAATGTCGCTGTAAACGCAATTCTCGCGGCACAGAGCAGGCAGTATATAGAGATTGAGACGGCGGTGTCTCATATGAACACTGCGTTAGAGAATTTTCATTGTTATGGTAGGCCCGCTTGCCTACAATCAGTCACAATCAGGTTGGGGAATTGCATTATAATGGCTGACACTCACTCTCCATCTGCTTTTTTACATCCTCAGAAAGACTGTCTTCGTGGTTTTCCCAACTGAAGTGAACATAGGTCATTACAATGACGTCAGTAGGAATGGCGCGAGTAAATGCAATGATTTCACATGAAATACTTGATCAAATGAAACACCACACATTTCCCCACTTTTAACGAACAGTACTACGCTGCCGATCTAACAGTCCAAAGTTCCACAGCTGGAACGACCAGGCCGCAGACAACCATGATCCGTGAAAACTCTTAGTCTTTTTCCGGGGGGGGGGTCGAATAGTGGAGAGTCCCAGGAGTACCCGATGAGTCGAAAAATCTCAATTCACTACACTAGCGGCGAAAAAATCTATCTGACTTGGAGGCAATTTTTTCCTTCAAACCAGAGGAAAAACCCCCTCTTCATTGCTAATTTTGAATAAAGTGAATTTAGAATTTAATAAAAGTGAAGAGGAAGAAGCTCTTTTCAGGAAACGGCTCTTTTCAGGGTTGAATTTTCAAATATTTAGTAAATTGTGGTGCTATAATTTGGAATATGCCTGAACTGTAATTCTAGACCAGGTCATACTACTACTACTAAGTGAGCCACTGCCTCAAGAGTGCACACTGCTCATTCAAAACAGCGCGTCAGAGTAGGGATCGAATAGCTGGTAATATGATGAACCAATGAGTTACGTACCAGCAGTACGGTATCAAAAAATGTATGAACCAGAGGAATGAGGTGCTAAAGAAGAAAGTTTTATAACTCCCCAGCTATTTTCCGACAATATTCAGTCAGGCTGATATATTCGGTACGCAGAAGTAATCCCATCTATCGGAGTTGAGTGGCAACATAAGAGACAAAGAACATCACCACAAACAATGGTCTATGTAATGTTATTGTTGATCAATGTTATGCGCTTTCGATATTGTAGGCCTTCACATTTAGTTTTCTTTCGACTCTGAAATACCACTCTTATCATAGTCGGTACGGTAAAATTGAATAAAACATAAATGGTCGGGAATTGTCTTCTCTATAACATTTGTTTCGGTCTAGAAAGCCAAGAATAACGGCCGAGAGGATACGTCGTGCTGACCACATGACACATCGTAATCTGCAGGCCTTCGAGCTGAGCAGCGACCGCTTGGTAGGCCAAGGCCCTTCAAGGGCTGTAGTGCCATGGGGTTTGGTTTGGTTTTTATAACACTTGTTATGCAGTACTTTTCGATAGGACCAATAACATAGGTATTTAAAAATTAAATTTTAGGCGCCTTCCCCTAAACTACAATTTCATACAGGGCGAATACCATTGTTTATAACTGAGACTGTATTTTTTTATTCACCGACTCTATATACCGACTTTCATTAAATTCTGTTAACCCATTTTCTCGTGGCTCGGCGTTGATATGGACTTAGCAACTAAAGACACAAATTCATGAATATCTGTGTTATCAAAGCCGGTACGGTAACAATGTATGACCAATGATCGGAAATTTAATTCTATATAACTTAAGTTATGTAGTATTTATCGATAGGACCACTAAAAATATAAATATTTGAGAATAACATTTTAGGCCTTCCCCTAAACTACCATTTCACTCAGCGTGAATAAAATGATTTATAGCCTAGATTTTAGTGGTTTATCCCCCGACTTCACATACCGATTTTCATTAAATTCTCTTCAGCCGTTTTCTCGTGATGCGTGTACATACATACAGATAGATAGATAGACAGACAGACAGAAATTACGGAAAAGTAAAAGTGCATTTCCTTGTTACTGTGGACATGACCGATACAGAAACACCATTATTTTCAAATTCTAAGCAATGTACAGACAAAACTCTCACCTATATATATATAAAATAACTTGTCCTGTCTGACTGACTGACTGACTGACTGACTGACTGACTGACTGACTGACTGACTGACTGACTGACTGACTGACTACTGGATTACTGGACTGACTACTGGACATAAAGAAATAAAATTTTGGGGATATATTCATATTAAGATGTAGGTGCTCGCTAAGAGAGGATTTTTGGATATTCCGTCGCTAAGGGGGTGAAAATTTAAAATGAGTGTATCTATAACACAAAACTTTAAAAGTTTACAGATGTAAAAATTGATATTTAGAATCATCTTTAAAAATAAGGAAACACGTACTTTTTTGTTTTCAGAAAATCCCAATAGGAGGGGTGAAAAAGGGTGAAAAAGGGATTGAATACCTTTAATCAGGATAGCGGTCCTTATATATCAGAAACTGAAGATATTACAGACCTGAAAATTGGTACTTTTGATCTCTTTTAAAAATAAAGAAACACGTAATTTTTTGTATTTCGATAATCCAATTAATCGGAGGGTGAAAAGGGGGGGTGAATTTTTAAAATGAGTGCATCTATATATCAAAACGTTTAAAGTTTACAGATCTAAAAATTGGTATTTAGAATCTTCATTAAAATTAAAGAAACACGTATTTTTTTGCTTTCGGAAAATCCCAATAGGTGGGGTGAAAAGGGGTGAAAAGGGGTGAAAAAGGGGTTGAATGCCTTTAATGAGGATATTTATATCTCAGAAACTGAAGATATTAAAGACCTGAAAATTGGTTTTTGGGATCTCCTTTAATAATAAAGAAACACGTATTTTTTGTTTTTGGAAAATCCAATTAGTGGGGGTAAAAGGGGGGTGAAAATGGGGTGAATTTTTAAAATGAGTGTATCTATATCTCAAAACTTTTAAAGTTTATAGATGTAAAACTGGTATTTAGAATCTCCTTTAAAAATAAAGTCACACGTATTTCTTTTTGTTTGTTTTCGGAAAGTCCCAATAGGAAGGGTGGAAAAGGGTGAAAAGGGGATTGAATGCCTTTAATAAGGCTACTTATATTTCATAACCTGAAAATATTACAGACCTGAAAATTGGTATTTGGGATCTACTTTAAAAATAAAGAAACAGGTATTTTTTCGTTTTTGGAAAATCCAAATAATGGGAGGTGAAAAAGTGGGTGAATTTTTAAAATGAGTGTGTCTACTTCTTTAAACTTTAAAAGTTTACAGATGTAAAAATTGGTATATATAATCTCCTTTAAAACTAAAGGAACACGTATTTTTTTTGTTTTCTGTAAATCCCAATAGGAGGGGTGTAAAAGGGTGAATAATGGGTTGAATGCCTTTAATGAGGATACACATATCTCAGAAACTGAAGATATTACAGAACTGAAAATTTGTATATGGGATCTCCTTTAACAATAAAGAAACACGTACTTTTTGCTTTTGGAAAATCCAATTAATGGCGGTTAAACAGGAGTGACAAATTAGGGTGAAATTTTTGAAAGACTATATCGACAGAATATCTGAGAAACGCAAAATGTTACAGACGTAAAAAGTCGGTATTTGGAATCTCCTGTAAATGTAAAGAAACGTAGGTGTTTTGTTTTTGGAAACTCCACTTAAGGGGAACTAAAAAGGGGTGAAATTTTAAAATTAGAATTTCTACAGTATATCTCAAAAAACTTAACATGTTACAGAAGTGAAAAATGGTATTTTTTATTAAAATAAAGAAACGTGTATTTTTAGTTTTCAGAAATACCACTTGGGTGGAGGGGGGTATAAGTGACTGAAAATGGTGTTGAATTCTTTTAATTAGGCTACTGATATCTCAAAAATGAAGATGTTACAGACGTGAAATTTGATATTTGGAATCTGCTTTAAAAGTAAAGAAACACATATTCTCGGGAAAATCCAATGAAGGGGGGGGGGGGGGAGGGTGTGGAAGAATTGAAAAATTAATTGACTTAATTGTATGAGAATACATACATCTAATAAAAACTAAAGTTGTTACATACGTGAAAATTGATATTTGGATCTCCTTTAAAAACAAAGAAAAACGCGTTTTGGAGAGGAAACCATCTTGGTGGGCGGGAGTGAAAAGGAATTGAATTCCTTTCATGAGGACACATAAATCAAAAACTGAAGAAGTTCGAGTCGTGATAATTGGTATTTAGAAGATCCTTAACTATTAAAGAAACAAGTATTTTTATCCGGAAAATTCACTTGGGGGGGGGGGGGTTGAAGTGTGAAAGGAAGTGAAAAAATGATTTATTTTTATAGGGATACTTATATCTCAAAACTGAAGGTAATAGACGTGAACATTGGTGTTTGTAATTTCCATTTAACATAAAGAAACATGCCTTATTTTAATTTTTTGAGGGGGGGGGTATTAAATAAACTTAACGGCGGTGGGGTGTAAAAGGAGGTGAGACCAATTGATTTTACTGTTCATAATGTACTTATAAGGAGCCTCCGTTGCTCAGGCGGCAGCGCGCTGGCCTCTCACAGCTGGGTTCCGGGGTTCAAATCCCGGTCACTCCATATGACATTCGTGCTGGACAAAACGAAGGCGGGACAGGTTTTTCTCCGGATCTAAGAAAAAGAAGAAGAATATTCTGGACCTACGTCAAATTGTGCGGCCCGCGCTGGAAACGGGTCCTGGCCTGGTAATGACTACGAATACAGTCCGACCGCGGGTTCAGTACCGCCAAGGCACCTAAGACGACACCACGCCGGATCTCCTTCAGGATTTGATCCATACTAAAAATGTCATCATTCATTCCAGCAACACCGTCCAATATTTCATTTCATTTGTCATTCATCGATCATTGCCCCAGAGGAGTGCTTCGGCAGCCGGCACAATTCCTATTGTCGCCGCTAGATGGGGCTTTATTCATTCCATTCCTGACCCTGTCGAATGACTGGAAACAGGCTGTAGATTTTCGATGTACTTATTCTGATCATAAACCGATCATTTTTAATATTTCCTGGGTTCGTTTTCAAGAGCCATCTTTTCCTTCGGAGAATGTTTTTAGATTACAATAGACTCTCCTGGCATATAAATAAAAATTTAAACACATTTGAAATAAACGATAGGAATGAGATTGACCGTCAAATTGTTCACCTCTATAATAAGGTCAATAATGCACGGAAGTTTGTCATTCGTATCGCCAGAAATTCCGCACACTTGCCTACGCGCGACAATGGTGCTGGTCACATTGTCAACAATGACAATGGCAGCAGGTGTAATTTACCGCCAAGTAGCGGTCTTGCATCTTTCTGTGGGTTCCGGAACATCTAAGAAAAAGAAGAAGAATATTCTGGACCTACGTCAAATTGTGCGGACCGCGCTGGAAACGGGTCCTGCCTGGTAATGACTACGAATACAGTCCGACTGCGGGTTCAGTACCGCCAAGGCACCCAAGACGACACCACGCCGGATCTCCTTCAGGATTTGATCCATACTAAAAATGCTTATAGGAAAAGATGGCAAAGATTTAGGGACCCAACTGACCGCGTGGAATACCTGGACGCTCGGGAAGTACGAAATCGATATCTGGAAAGAAAGATTGAAAAATGTGAGGAACTTTGCCGTAATCTCTCAGAAAACGAGTCAGATCGCGAATTTCGGAGGATTATATATAAAACGTTAAGCATTCAATTATAAATTTCAGTATAATACCGTAGCGAAGCACGGGTATCTTGCTAGTTTTATATAGAGAGATATTCATTCACACTGCCATTGCCAGGGGCCATAATCATAATGATACGTCATTCAATATAATCTTTACCCTTGGGAAGTTGTGTTCATCGGAAGTGGATCTTCCCCGTTCTGAGAAACTGTTTTGATATTCTTAGAAATATAGTTCTCAGGGCAACTTTACTAATTTTAAAATCAACATTAGTAAATTGGCAGTCGGTATTGTATTTTCTATCAGTGGAATAAACCTCGTCCAGTCTAGACTTTGTCCAATGAATGAACAGGCACAAAAGTCATTGGTAAAATTTTATCTGGGCCGATGACCTAGATGTTAGGGCCCTTTAAACCACAAGCAAGCATCAAAATTTTATCTGCCCTTCGCTAACTGAAATTAATTTCGTAAATTGTTTGCTCTGGAAGCAGATTCTCTAGTCATATGACAGAGCGGATGCCCTTTGCTTACGTCTTCGACCCTCCGGTGTGTGGTTGCTGTAAACATGAAGTACATATTTATAACGTTAACAAAGGGGCAGCACTAAATCGCTGTCACGGCCTCCTAAATCTCCAGTTTATTTGAACAAACATTGTTAAAGTTGTCAGTGTAGTCAGTGAGGCGTGTATCCGCCTCCCTATAGCACTGTCAGAATGACAGGAACATTGTACTGAATAGTAAACTGCTCGTTAATCACCGTGACTACAGGGAACATGCAAGACAGGAGCGGAAGGTTATCTACTCATATCGCTGTCCTACACACTTGATTCAGCTACCCAGCCATCCTACACCTGATAATGGCTCGGCAACATTCTTGTGCTACGTTAAATATGTTGAGGTTGTCTTTTAGTGCTGGCGTGTCCGAGGACAAGTTCGGCTTGCCAGGCGCAGGTCTTTTAAATTGACGCCCGTAGGCGACCCGCGCATCGTGATGAAGATGAAATGGTGATGAGGATGACACATATAACCATCCTCCGGCCCAGCGGAATTAACCAATTACGATTAATATTGCCGACTCTGCCGGGAATCGAACCCGGAACTCCTGTGACCAAAGGCCAGCATGCTAACCATTTAGCCATTAGGCGGACTATGTTGTCATTAACCCTCAAGTATTAACCCTCTATTTAGTACCACGAAAGTACGGTGGGATTCGAACCCACCATCTCACAACTACGTGATTCCAAACCGTGCAGCGAAAATGCTGGGTATGTACTTAATCAAGGCACCGACCACTACCTACCCAATCCTAGCTCTTCCCTATCCCTGCGTTGCCGAAAACCGTCAATATGTTAATGCGACGTTAACATGTTGGCCTTTATTTTTATTTTTTTTACAATTGTCTTACGTCACACCGACACAGATTGGTCTATAGTGACGATGGGATGGGTAAGGCCTAAGAGTGGGAAGGAAGCGCCCATGGCCTTAATTAAGGTACAGCCTGGTGTGAAAATGGAAAACCACGTAAACCCATATTCAGGGCTGCCGACAGTGGGGTTCGAACCCACTATCTTGCGGATGCAAGCTCATAGCTGCGCACCCCTAACTGCAAGGCTAACTCGCCCGGTCCTTCATTTAGGTTTTTTTTTTTTTTTGCTAGGGGCTTTACGTCGCACCGACACAGATAGGTCTTATGGCGACGATGGGACGGTAAAGGCCTAGGAGTTGGAAGGAAGCGGCCGTGGCCTTAATTAAGGTACAGCCCCAGCATTTGCCTGGTGTGAAAATGGGAAACCACGGAAAACCATTTTCAGGGCTGCCGATAGTGGGATTCGAACCTACTATCTCCCGGATGCAAGCTCCCTTCATTTAGTAGTGTTATTCTTAGCCAGCATCACTCCGGATGCTTACATGTGTAAGGATTTTATTTTCTGTGTCTCTATGATGGTGGTCGTGACTTGTTTAAAGAGGAAGTGCAGACGGGCCCCCATCCTCCCTGAACACTTATCAGAATGATAAAGGAGGAGTTCCGACCTTTCGTATAATTAAGGTATCGGGAAAAAAAAGAAGGGAAAAACCGCGTACGGCGTAAAATTTAAAGATTCCGTAGGCTTCTCTATTCTAATACTGTCGTGATTGGAAAAGAACAAAAGTTGATCAAGGGACGTCTGTCGGTATTAGAAAAGAACAAAAGTTGATCAAGGGAGATCGAAAGGGAAAGCTGAAAGTGCGGAGCATAACACAAGTAAGTGGAAACAATGTGGTCGCCAATTCGCGCTCATAAGATCCGAACCCTTTTCAGTCACCTCTTATGAGTCACCCCATTCTCAGGATTCTTATGGTGGCAGAGTAAGACTAAACGTACCACTCAGGTAGTCGCTACCTGCCAGGGGTCTTGTAACGAATTCAAATACCTACGATGCGACAAAACGTACCATTTGATGTATCAAAAACATTATTTTACCAAAATTATGATTTCTCTAGTTTTGCTGATGTGTTGTCAATTATTAATGCTCTAGTTTTGCTGGTTTCCATCACATAACTATGACGCTCTAAAATAACAACTGAATGAATATAACCAAAAGTGTCATTTTGTTTATTCTCTCGCTCCTATCTGTTCTTTACATAATGAATTTGTTTAAGAGCAGAAAATTATATATGTATTGTTGATAAATTATTAACACAAAATTTACAGTAACCTTTGTCGTGAAGGTTGCCTAGTGTTTCGTTGTAAACCTTAGTAACTGAAGTGTCTTCTTCTCGAATTTTCTTCGCCTCTTGCATCCGCTTCTGAGCATCGTTCGAGACTCGAAGGGCCACTACCCTGTTTATTCTCTTTTGATTTTATGAATACATAATTATCATCATTGCTGCTGCATTACACAAATCCACGTGATAGTGCCGTTCTTCGTTTCTCTGTTATTCCTGTTCGTGTGCCCCTCAAACTGAGCGCACAAACCGCCCTCAATAGTAACAGTTAACCCTGTCTCCAAGCTATCGCACGATATGTGTACATCTGAGATGTCAAGGTTTTTTCTTTCATGTGGCTATTTCTAGCTGAGTGCAGCTTTTGTAGGCAGCATCTGTCATGTGTAGGTAACTGCGTGCTATTGTGGTGGAGGATAGTGTTATGTGTGGTGTGTGTTGCAGGGACCATCGAACCCGGGACCCTCTGAACAGAAGGCCAGTACGCTGACCATTCAGCCAACGAGTCGGAAAGATGTCAAGGTAGTAATGACCAATGAGGTACCGGCTACTGGGCTACCGGAATGTGACACAGGGATGACTCAGAGCACAAAAAGCTCACATTTTATGCTGTGCCCTTTAGATGGTACGTTTTGTCGCGTCGAAAACATTTCGAGGTCATTGGTGGCCCCTTCACAGGGAGCCATCGTCCTGAATGGTACGTTTTGTCGCAAACACCCAAGTGGTAAGTTTCGTCATGATACGTTCTGCCGGGACACCGAAATTGATAGGTCTCACATCGTGTCCGATGATGTCACACCTGTACACTGCAATTGGGTGAATGGGCTGCTAAACAACGGAAATATATAATTTATAGTTTATACCAGAAGTAGCATTATTCACTGGATTAAAGGCTAGACTAGGGTAGACTAGGGTCCACTAGCGCAGACTAGGGTAGACTAGGGTAGACTAGGGTACACTAGGATAGACTAGGGTAGACTAGGGTAAACTAGGGTAGACTAGGGATGGACTAGGGTAGACTAGGGTACACTAGGGTAGACTAGGGTAAACTAGGGTAGACTAGGGTAGACGTAGCTTGAAAATGTATATCTGCCCATTTGTCCCGGTTTCTGATGCGGGGTCGAGGATGAGGTGAGATGAAATTACATGGCATGCTTTTTTACGGCCGGATAATTGTGGCTCGATAATATCATTTATAAAATGTCTACAGTGATTAATTTATTAAGTCGCCTGGCTAGTCTCATTTTAAATCTTGCGTATGGTGGAAAATGTTCCAATAGAAGAGCAGACTCACTTACAGCTTGACTGTTGTTCTTGCACTTGGCGATTTCTTTGACTTGAGGATGATGAAATATACATCAACACAAATAATTATTTAACACTTACTTGAAAATGGGCAAATTTGTGTCTTTTGATAACAACAAACGAGTAGTTTTAATAAGGTAAAACAGGAATTCAAATGTCGCCATTAATGCTTTCACGGCCCGTACTTACAGACATGATACTGTATAGGCTTATGCCGTGTCAAGAAAATGTTCTTGCTTCTTATTTTCTTGACACGGCATAAGCCCAAAAGCCTATACAGTATCAGGAATTTAAATACTTCTGATAACTTCAAATAAGCACAGTACTGTCGATATAGAGAAAGAAGATTTGGATGACTAGGTATTTCCAGGTAAGACAGTAAATGAGTCTTTAAAAAAAAAAATTGCATTCTAGTCACGTGACTGTAACGAAATACTACAAACTCGCTTCGTTATAGAACAGCTACTGGTACATAACAACAGCGTGATTGGGGAGAGAAGTACTCAGGACAACTCTTTATAAAGCATGAATCAATTAACACCCTTACGGCAAGTCGCCTTCTTTTGAGGAGACGACACACACCTTCCAAACACAGCTTTATGAAATCTCGATACAGTCCCTTTCTCAGAAGACAGGATATATGCACATTCTATTTCACTAGCTATTTCTGTCCCAAAAGGAATTAATCTTATTCAACACTTCTTGTCCTTGTTCTTTGCAACATACTAGCCCCCTGAACATCACTATCTTAGAAACTAAGTTACAGCGTACAGCAAATTACACCCATGAATGAACGCCGGGCGGCCCAACTTGGCAGGTTCAAATCCAGCTCAGTCTGATGTTATTAGAGACTGCAGTGAGGCTCATTTTATAGGAATTCAGTAAGATATAGGAGGTTCAGAAGGCCAAATGGACTGCGTCGCTACTGACCTATCCAGGTCTTTTGACATTGTATATCATAGAAGATTAGTGATAAAAGTGAGTGCTATTGTACTAGACAAAAGAGTGTCTGAATGGGTAGCCTGAATTTCTAGAGCACAAAAATCAGAATTAGTCTCGGTGAAACATTACCTGATCCTGTAATGATTAAGAGGGAGCCCGGCAAGGCAGTATTTTTAGACCTCTGTTTTCTGGAATCACAATGTTGAGACACGGACAGCAGACAACGGTATGGTGGTAAACAGGGTGAAAATCTGGTTGTAATTTTCACCAAGATGAAAAATTCTCTCAGTTTTAGTTATTGTGTTGATGGCGTGAACGTTTTTCATGGAGATCTCTGCAAGCACGTAGGTATTAATATAAGGGAAGATCTCCATTGGGAAAGCCGGGCTGAGTGGCTCAGACGCTTGAGGCGATGGCCTTCTGACCCCAACTTGGCAGGATCGATTCTGCCTCAGTCCGATGGAATTTGAAGGTGCTCAAATACATCAGCCCCGTGTCGGTAGATTTACTGGCACGCAAAACAACTCCTGCGCGACTAAATTCCGGCACCTCAGCATTTCCGAAAACCATAAAAGTAGTTAGTGGAACGTAAAGCAAAAAGCATTTATTATTATTATCATTATACTTAGTATCATCCATTGGGAAAAATCACATAAACGGGATTGAAAATAAAGATATCAGATCTCTTCATGTGGTTATGACGGTATTTAGGGGTTGTGGTAAGAGGAGGACGTATTAGTCTCTGGTAAGACATCAAATAGACGACAGCTTTCCAATTAACACTGAAATGTGATTTTTTCGATTCTTGCTGATTGTGGTTCATAACCGCCTAGTGAGTTAGATCTATGAATGACTCTCTCACAGGAACGTACTGGTGAGAAGGAGCATGCTACTTCTACACAACACTTTATTCAGCAGCTTTGTAAATGACAACAATCCACTCGAGAGTTTTCTTTCTAGTTCAAGTGCTCCGTATAATTCTCTGCGCCAGAACGTATAGTATATAGTTTCTTAAGGAACTTGAAGTCGGTCAAAAACTTAATAGTGTGCGAAAAGGAAGTATTCCGAAAAGAAAACGGCTGTTCATTGAAATAAAACTCGTAAAGTTCAGAAAAAGTCTGACTGTAGTGAAAAACGTATCATATAAGTTTCCTTGTTAAATACTGTAACTAGATTGTTGAAATGTGCATAACCTAAAGATAGCTTGATATGTGATCATGACGAGTTTTCACAGGATGCTCACTGATTGTGGTACCATATGACTTTCGTTTCATGTTTTGAATAAAACAATGCAACATTCTCAAGAACTGTGTTCAGTGGCAACCAGGCTAAAATGTATGTATACTGAGGGGTTGTTGTGTTAGTGATTCATTTGTCACGGACATCAGCTATCAGATGGCGCTCGGGAAGCCTGTCCGAGTCTGCAGGCAGTAAGTATGCTGAGGTTAGAGGTGATCAGTGTTTGCAACATTCATTCTAGGTTACAACAATGACCCAGCGAGGAGTACGTGCATTGTGGGCCTGCGAGAAGCTGGATGGATGTATCGACGGGTTACTGCACATGTTGGGCACAATGTATCGGTGGTGTGTCGCTGCTTTCAGCAGTGGTCTGTGGAACATCCCCACAGCCTTAGACCAGGCTCAGCGCGTCCGCGTAGTACAGACGCACGTCAAGATTGACGCATTGTGCAAGCAGCGGCGGCCGCCCGAACACCATCCAGGAACGAAATCCGGTCACATGTTTGCGCCTGTTGTGTCACCAAGGACCAGTGGCGGCTGGTGCAGAAAATCAGTTGTGTGCTGTAACCCATCCCCATTCCAAAAAATATTTAGAAACATACCGGTATGTGGTTTTCAAGAGGCTCTCCACTTAGTTTTCCACACTGAACAAAAACGCAAACAACCCCAACACATATACACATTCGTCATTTAAAAAACTATAAAACTATATAATTAAACACACAATAGCACCTGCAATGGCAAAATATTCACGAACTCAAACACTTGGTGTGAGCGCGCCAAAACAGAACTTCCGAATGTTACCAACATCATTGAAATAAAACCAGCAACGTCGTAATGAAAAATTACATGTTATGTTTTTATAGTGACATTTACAAACTAGACATTTTTATTAAAGAAAATCACAATATCACGTCCTTATTTTGACAACATAAAAAGTACAATTTTTATAGTTCATCGATTTACAAATGTGGCTATGGAATAGCCTCTTTGATATTAAAAGACCTTGCGTGAACAGCTCTACAGTATTTTGATTTCCCGTTTGCTTTGAGCGATTCCCTATTAAATACTACCGCTCAGTCAAGAGGGTGCCAGCTGCCACGTTCTCATATCGGTCGTAATGCAAGTGTAACTAGTGCTAGTGCTGCCTCTCTGTGATCGAACGAAGAATCGCTGTGAAGTGATGTCTTGGCTGTTGTTTCCACAGCCTATCGGAACACATTCTCTTTGTATCGGAAAAGTTCGGCACGTATGCGCAAAAGGCAGAGCTCCTGGTTTCTGGCTAAAAGCTCGCTGAGCTGTGATCGCACAGCACCCGGCGTGGAGCGCACCAGTAGTTACCTGATTGTGAGGGGAGTTGAATAATTTCCTATTCTTTGGCTGACGTCATTTTCAATGCACTGTATTTCATTGTAGATAATATTTTTAAACTAATTTATTTTTCCGACAGGCAGTGTGCTGCAGCACTTCAGCACATAAGGTAGGGCCGCCCCTGCCAAGGACCACTGGGAACCGTCTACTTGCAGCAGGATTACTATCGTGTGTGCCTCTGTGTTGGTACCGGTACGATGTAAAGAAATTGTAATATATTGCACCCTGGTGGGGGTGTGATAAGCGTCATGCAATTGTAATTATGATGAATTATTGAGGAATATATATTTCATTTTCAGAATAAATAGTATCTTACTGTACATACAGTAAGAATAGGCCAGGCCGAGATGGCAGGTTTCACCATACCACAGACTGTTGTCTCCAGTGAGATTAACAAACACAATGAGGGACAGAATTAGGTTTCTCAGAAATTGTGACAACGAGGAAAGAGAGAGGATAACTTGTTGCCAAAGTTTTCCTAGCCCCGGGCAGTCTTGGTAGTAGCAACAGCGCAGAGAGCCGAGTGCAAATTTCTGAGAAATGACGTAGGGGTATCTCCATGTAACTAGCGGGAGTTGATCGCGGGGTTGGCACTGGAAGAAAAAAATATGAGCCTTCCCGGTCACGTGGTTAAGGTGGACCAATGGAAAAATTCACTTGACCAAAGCAAGGCGACAACTTCGTATTGTAAGAAGCACTAGCGAGGCTAACTCCGTGGATTAAACTGATAGAAGGAAGTGAATTATCAATTCAGAATAAAGTGGAATTTAGGAGCCTTACTATACCATAAAACTCATATAATGTTAATAATTGCGGGAGATTGCATGGTGTAATTCTGAGAATTCATGGACGCTATTCGCTGATTGGCTGAAGGCAAAGGAAGCCACAAAAGAGCGCGAAACCCCGAGCCGGGATACGGCAGCTAAATTCGCGAATATATCCATTACCAGCGAACGATAATAGTTGAGAATTGGTATAGAGCATTTGAGAACATAATTACATCATTGGATCATATATTAAAGCCACGGGCCAAACCGCAAACTGTCGTATGAAGATATCGGGACTACCCGTCCCAAGATGACCTCCGTTGAACTCGGAAGAGAGGGGATACAAGTATAGATATGAGGTCGTAGACAAGGACTGGCAAGTACCTTTGACAGTGTGTTCGAGCTGATACCACGCTAGGGGTGCGCAAGTACTTCTGACAAAGTGTTCGGGCGGTCACCACGCCAGTGGTGCGTAAGTACCTTTGACAGTGTGTTGGAGCTGATACCACGCTAGGGGTGCGCAAGTACTTCTGACAAAGTGTTCGGGCGGTCACCACGCCAGTGGTGCGTAAGTACCTTTGACAGTGTGTTCGAGCTGATACCACGCTAGGGGTGCGCAAGTACTTCTGACAAAGTGTTCGGGCGGTCACCACGCCAGTGGTGCGTAAGTACCTTTGACAGTGTGTTCGAGCTGATACCACGCTAGGGGTGCGCAAGTACTTCTGACAAAGTGTTCGGGCGGTCACCACGCCAGTGGTGCGTAAGTACCTTTGACAGTGTGTTCGAGCTGATACCACGCTAGGGGTGCGCAAGTACTTCTGACAAAGTGTTCGGGCGGTCACCACGCCAGTGGTGCGTAAGTACCTTTGACAGTGTGTTCGAGCTGATACCACGCTAGGGGTGCGCAAGTACTTCTGACAAAGTGTTCGGGCGGTCACCACGCCAGTGGTGCGTAAGTACCTTTGACAGTGTGTTGGAGCTGATACCACGCTAGGGGTGCGCAAGTACTTTTGACAAAGTGTTCGGGCGGTCACCACGCCAGTGGTGCGTAAGTACCTTTGACAGTGTGTTCGAGCTGATACCACGCTAGGGGTGCGCAAGTACTTCTGACAAAGTGTTCGGGCGGTCACCACGCCAGTGGTGCGTAAGTACCTTTGACAGTGTGTTCGAGCTGATACCACGCTAGGGGTGCGCAAGTACTTCTGACAAAGTGTTCGGGCGGTCACCACGCCAGTGGTGCGTAACTACTTTTGACAAAGCGTTCGAGCCGTGATTACACCAGGGGTGCGTGTGTGTACTTACTCGTGGAGTAGGGTTCGAAGTATTATATTGTTACAAAGTACTGTGATTCATGACGTGATGTAGCTCATATTACAGTCTTGAGCAGTATACTAGTATGAAGTGTTTCAAATAGACAGGACTCAGTAAAGGATAACTTACGGAGTGTGAGATTCTACCAACAGATTAGGAAATGCGTTACGTGAGAACGGTCACGAGTGTTTATGTCACCCAGTAAACAGTCGATTCTAAACTGATACCTGGTCAGCTACACGAACGTGAGGCGGGAAATTCAAGTGCGCGCACGGGCCGTTGTAACGTGGATCCCGAGGTATCCCATGTTCCTAGTGTCCGGGAAAGGAATGAAGAATGTATATCTACATTAAGTGGGCTAGATACAAGGCCGAGAGTGTAAAATTTGTGAATAGAATTTAGGGTGGAAATTATTCCAAAGTGCAACAGTTAATTTATTTGTTTTTATTCAAAATGTGTAAAGTTGAAAAGGGTCAAGGATTAATTCTTCAAGCTGGCATGAATACCAGTGGAATGCATTGCTAAAAACCGGAGGGGCTATGGCTTCTCGTCCGGTTTTAGCAGACTACAATGGCAGAGTTGAGTACCTTTTAACATATTTGTAGATTGCTATCGTTAGGGGGAGGAAATCATATTAATTTATCATGGTAACTTGATTGTGAAACGAGCCGTTACGGCTCGTATAAATTCAAGGATAGATAGACAAAGTGACAAATTAATATGTAGATTAGATCGAGCACTCATCATAATTTTGATTATTAAATAGAGTATAGTAGGGTTGAGTTGTTCATTCAAGTGCTTGAGTTGTTTGCTATGATATGGAGCACGTTTCACGTAAAGATAATGTAAATATTCATTTAGGAGTGCTTCCAAAGTGTTTTTCCGTTATCGGAATTTTTATAGATATTAAGGCATGTTGTTAAGATAATCCAGAGGTAGGATTGCCAAGTGATTTAAATTGTTGTGGGATGGAATGAAGTCCATTGATTTGTTTGTAAATATCGCGAAGTTCGCCAGTGGACAAAATAATAATAGTATGTACAAGTGTCGAAGTAATACATTAAAATTTGGTAATGTGTAAAGGCGTGTTTAATAATAATCTTTGAGAATAAAGGCACGGGCCTAGTTGGATGGTATGATTGCAAATTAAAGTAATTTAAATGTGGAGATCACATGTGCCGTGAATAAGTATAATTTGTGCAGTGAATCCGGTTTTAACACTAATTGTTGATTTAACGTTTTTGGACTCCATAATAATCATAACTATTTGGTAGAAACGAGATAGGCACTTTTATAATATGGTCACGCTATGTTTGAGATCCAGAGGGATTTGAGCCAAAGGTTGAGATTTGGAGTTTTGTGGGACAGAAATCCGGCCCGAAATGAAAGTGAATTGTACTGATGTTGATGAAGAAATAGATGGATCTTAAGGCCCACATAGAGGTTGTATTTATATACCGGTGTATTGAGTGGCAGAATAGAGTCCACACACCGAGGGTTAATTTGTGAAAATGTTTTGAAGAGTTCCAATGGATAAATGGACTTCAAAATGGGAAAGGAAGGAATAATTTAACACTTGCAGAGATTGGAGGTATTTGCCCAACTGCGAGGTGTTATGGGATTTGAGAATTGTCTTAGGAGCATATGGTCTCCATGAATTGACGACAGTACGAAAATAAGGTTGCGGGTGCGAACACTATTATGTCCCGACCGATGTGAATTCGGATCTTGGTGATTTCTGTTTGGAAGAGAACGTATGTGACTAAATTATAAAGATGAGGAATAAAAATAAAGATTCTCGAAAGAATAATAATAATAATATTCCAAGTAAATCATATCTGGATTGATTAGTGCCAAAATAAATCGGAATTGTAAAAGGGGTTATGCGTTAAACATATTAAGAGTGGACTACCGTGTAACAGGCGATTTTTTTTAATTCATAATAATAATAATAATAATAATATTCCAAGTAAATCATATCTGGATTGATTAGTGCCAAAATAAATCGGAATTGTAAAAGGGGTTATGCGTTAAACATATTAAGAGTGGGCTACCGTGTAACAGGCGAAATTATTTTTTTAAATTAATAATAATAATAATAATAATAATATTCCAAGTAAATCATATCTGGATTGATTAGTGCCAAAATAAATCGGAATTGTAAAAGGGGTTATGCGTTAAACATATTAAGAGTGGACTACCGTGTAACAGGCGAAATTAAATTTTTTTTAAATTAATAATAATAATAAATATAAAAAACTACTTTTTTTGAAGAAGAATTTACTTTTTTATATTTTGGACATAATAATGATGTTGGGAGTTGAAATGAAAACGTTGAGATTTTTAACTAATAATAATAGTAATAATAATAATGAGAATATTTGAAGAAGGAGAAGAAGAATAATCAAAGAAGCTACTTTTATTTAATTCAGATGATGAAAATAAAAAAAATCGCGAAAAGTTGAAATATTATTCCGAGGATGATTACGGGTTACGATAATCATGATCTCCACAGATAATAATAATAATAATAATAATAATAATAATAATAATAATAATAATAATAATAATAATAATAATAATAATATTTAATAAAATATTTTTTTATTTTACTTATTTTTCTTATTATTTCGGATGATGATGATGGATGATACTAGGGAAGTCAGCTGGCGTATTAACGTAATAATGTCAATTGGTTGTAAATAATAAGTTAATATGTGTAAAATGAAGGCAAATCCCTACATCTGGACCATTAGGTTAGAGTCCCTTTGTCGAATTCCTTCAACTAACGATTAGCATATCTTGGTTAGGAACCCGGGGAGAGTTTGTAGTTTCCCGGGTTGGTCTCATCTCAATCAAAGTGGAGGCGATAACATGGTCCATGTGATCGCGCCTACTTAGCCAACAGGTAATTGGTCCATGATCAAATATGGTCATGGTGTTAACGAAGGTAAATCTGATACCTTCAGATATCAACGGTTCCACCACCCAAATGGAAGGGTGGTCAAAAGTGATAAATATTATGTAATCATTTTTCAGGAATAATTTGCCAAATTACCGGCAAATCAAGGGTCAACAGATTTTGATTGTGTGTAAAATTTCATTTGTTTACTTAAATAAAATGCTCCTTTAGCATTTGCAAGGAAACAGTTCCAGGTTCTTGTTCTTGTAGAATAGTAAACCCTTGGTGACCGTTTAAATATCCGTCCCCATTCCTAGGATGGAGCCTTCATAATTTCCCTTTGATCTGAATATATATAATTT
Organism: Anabrus simplex; assembly: GCF_040414725.1. NCBI lineage: Eukaryota > Metazoa > Arthropoda > Insecta > Orthoptera > Tettigoniidae > Anabrus > Anabrus simplex. The sequence continues at coordinate 1,053,433,153 of NC_090265.1, forward strand.
GTGTGTTTTATGATGAGCCTTAAAGTTAAAGATTAGAGTGTCCCGTTCAACCCTGTAGTACTGATTGGATGGCGCCCTTACATTTAGTTTGAGATCTTATATCTCAAAATATTTTTTTTATTGTTTATGAGTTGCGATAGATTCGGACCGTAACACTCCCTGAGATAAATGCTGGTTGGGACTCAGGCTTTGAGCGGGTACAATATATATACGATAATAATAAGAAGAAGAAATAATAACTTACCAGACAACTGGCAGTCCGTTCTTGCCTGTGCGGTTTGTAATGTGGATCGTTTGTATCTGGAGCGACGTCAACGTTCTAATTGATTCCAAAAGTGTTCGATGGTATACGGATCAGGACTCGTGGCTGATCAGTCTACATCTGCAAACTTACTTCCCCTAAGCCATTGCCCCAAATTGTCTTATTGGCATAGATAACAATACTCAAAGACTGAGGGGTAGATAACAACTTGTCAAAATGGCCTTGCATTTTCCATTATATTATTACAGGAAGGCCAAGTTCATTTCGTGATAAGCATATCTACACGACAACGTCAAGCATTCCCCTTTTCAAAAGATTTATATATATAGTTAAAGATTGTAGCTGTAATATACACAGAAAAATAAGGCACTTTTATTTCAATGTGTTTCAGTATTAACCAACAAAATTCGAAACAAGTGTTTGCATATTATTCTGGAGAATGTGAATGTAATAACTCACTCCATTTAAACCCTTTTCCAGTTATTATTTCAAATAACCAAAGCAGTGGCATTCACCGAAACTGCCCTGTGCCGTCACAACAGTGCGCAGTAAGCTTGCGTGTGATGCATAGAACGGGAGGCGGGGACCGTTTCTCACATACCCTTACAAAAGTGTATGTGAACGAATTACATATCCGCAGTATGTTGGTGTACTTGGTACGCATAGTTGGACAATTATAACCTAGAAGTGGATTGTCAGCACGTCTATGGTGCTACAATGTATCCATGGGACACTACAGGAATGTAGAACTGGAAAAGTCGTAATCAATATGATAATTTTTAATAGTGGGCACAAACAGATCAATGCAGTCTATGGTCTCATTTTTGTGTTTATGTGAGGAGTACATACTCGAACCACGTACAGAATCGTCACACAATACGTGTGTTGGTAACCCAGTATTTCTTCACCATTGCTCCCTTGTCTTTGCACTTAAAGGTTGCGCTGTTTGCGTGGCTGAAGTCGAAGAGAGCACTGTAAGTTCAGGTCCGATAGTTGGTTTCGGTGACGAGACAGCAAGTTTCCTCACAGATAACAATTGTTCACATACACATGTGGATCCCAACATGCAAAATAATCGAACAGCAAGTTTATGCAGACGAAGAAACAGTGGTTGCGGGAAATATATGTAGAAATGATTTGTCTTCTCAGTATGGGACATCTCCTTCATTACCCTGCCGCACAGCAAGTCAGTGAATTCCAATTGGTATTCTTATTGAACGTTGCCATAGTTAACGGTAAACAGTGTTGCGAAGATGTTAGAATATTGTTCTATGTTCTACACATCATGAAAGTCTCACAGTATCTGAACACATCGGTCTCAACCAAAGGGCTGTCATCAGCTGCATGCATGAAATGTGATGCGGATAACAGACGTTCCCACAGAGACAATTTCAGTTTTAATGCTTTATCGTTTAGCTGAGAGATAACGTTTCCCTTTCCTTGAAGGGAAACAATGATAGTGTGCCGTAAGATCTGTTAGGAATGCTAGATCACAAAATCGTGCGTCATTTCATAATTGGGATACTGACTGATCACGAATCTCCACAAAAGTCAGTATTTCTTTTCTTAGTCGGAGGAACCTATCGAGCACTATATTGTGGCTTAGCCAACACATCTCACAGTGGTAGGGTACATCATATTCCACTTCACAGAGTTCGAGGAACGTTTTGACCTGACGATGGTGGATAACTTTGAATCGGATGGCATTTGGTGGTCTTCACAACTACATCCATAACGTGATTCTGTTGGAGTATTATGCAGTCAATTGGGATAACCTCCGTGAAATTCCGCACTGCATTTGAACTCCGCGGCGATTTCTTTCTTACAGCAAGTTGAATAGCATCGCCAAACCTCGGATGATGTCATCACCATCACATTCTCCACGTTTCTGCGAACTTCCAGCACGTTCTTTCGGCCCTTCAAGTGTGTGTCATCCCTCTCCAAAGCACGTTAATACTGCATTGCGCCGTCACCTCGATCAGACGTTCTTCGGCCTGTTGGAGAGAGAGGAGGATTTTCCTAGTGTTTGTCTCGAGTATCTCTATGACATTTTGTATAGCAGGACTATTTCTTGGCGGTTGATGCATGAGGTATGAACATTTTGCACTTTGTAATGAATACCTACGTGGTATCGGGTCTGGAAGTGAGTGCTAAACATGCCAATTCCATGTTGAAGCTCATATTCTTTTAGCTATCTCCGCTGGAGACTTTGACTTTCTACTGTATTTGTTTTCATCGTTTGACAAGGCAAATTTTGTGAGGTAGACGGAGTTGTTTCTTTCAAACGATGAACTGAGTAACTCTAAAATGAGAATGCATGACGCAGTTTTTATTTAATCCTTACGATTCCTAGACAATTGCCTCTTTTGTTATGAACTTTGGCATTTCCTCCCTTGTAAGAGTTTTCGGTATAACCTTCATAGATTGCGGTGTGAGCTATAGTTCGTCTTGGGTATCTTGGACATATTGTATCTTTTATCACGAACACATTATTTTAGAATCCTGTAACCTTTATATTTTGTTTTGTTTGGACATATTCTTGTGTATGAGTTGATTTTATGGCTGGAAGAGTCTGTTAATGAAATGCGAAAGATTGTACTTAGTCGCTGGTTGGGCGTTGACCACCCTATATTACTGTATTTTCTCTCGAAATTCGTGTTTACTCAGGAAGAAATTCCTTCATTATGAATGATTTCTAGTCAAAACGATTATGATATTCGTGTACCTCCTGTCAGCTGGTGTTGTTAATGTTCTTCTACTGTAAAATATATTTATACCTGAGTTGTTATACATTTCTAGATGTAATTTCGTGGTCCTGGTGTTTATCTCCAGTATTTCTATGACATTCTATATATCAGGACTATTTCTTGGAGGGTGATGCATGAGGTATGAATATGTTACACTTTGTAATTAATACGTACGGGGTATCGGGTCAGGAAGTGAATGCTAAACATGCCAATTCCATGTCGAGTATGAGAAAATTGGATATGTGTTCTATAGGTGGGTTTTTCTGATTATCCTCCCTTATATTTGTGTACATGCTCCCCCGCCCTTTCTGTGCACCGTCCACACTCGACCTCTAGTTACCCATCAGTATATATTCACGCTTCCGCTGCCTTCCTTCTCCTGATGAACCGATGTTTTTACTGAGTGGTTCGACATCACTCTGCCGTTGAAATATATATTTATTCCGCAAAATACTTCAGTATAACACCGTTCAGCTGTGTCATAATGTAGAGCAATACTCCCCTCTCTCTCTCTCAGTCAAGGTTGGGGAATTGTCTGTCGCCACACATTCCGTTTTATTCCGTGGTAAGCCGATTGATTGTAACACACCCCCCCCCCCCACTCCTCTATGCACTAAAATGTATCCAACCCTGTAGCCGTGTCCTTCATACCTACAAGATCGAGTAATTCCTCCATCAAATTAAGATTGATAACAACACCTCGGGACAAAATAGCCAGTTTGGCGATATCAGTGATGTCCGTAATATCTCCAGTGCTAACGAATGTACAATTACGGTTTTGGACAGGTTAAAAACTCCCTCATGCACGTCACCAGCCAGATCCTGGATGGGTCACATTACTGTGATACGACTCGAGTTGATAACTGGGATCTGTCTTGGACTAAGATCCCCAAGCAGGTATGATAAAGACTCTCCGTGATGAATGTTCCGTCACTAAATGGTCGCAATCTTCGAGCCGTCCGCCAAACAAGCTTTTAGCTGAGGCGCACGGGCGCTTCGCTACTTGCTCTTCCCGACAGCTTCTCTTTCAATTGTCCCGATCGCTCGTATTTTCAGTTATTCAGTTGGATAACACATAGAGGGTGGAGTGATTAGCGTAGTGGAGGGCTGCTGACTTTCCACCCGAAAACCTGAGGTTCGAATCCCGGTCGATTCTAGCTCGAGATTTTCATCTCAAGAATCACGTAGCGTCAGGAAGAGCACCCGGTCTTAAACCCACAAGTGAGCCTAGGTGGCTCCAGTGACCCCATAAATAACTGGGATAAACTGAAGAAAGTTTGGTTACATGACAGAATAATGACGCTGCAGGTTGATTTCTTTTTCTTTCTTTCTTTTCTTTTTCTAGTTGCTTTACGTCGCACCAACACAGGTAGGTCTTATGGGCGACGATGGGACAGGAAAGGGCTAGGAGTGGGAAGGAAGCGGCCGTGGCCTTAATTAAGGTACAGCCCCAGCATTTGCCTGGTGTGAAAATGGGAAACCACGGAAAACCATTTTCAGGGCTGCCGACATTAGGGTTCGAACCCAGGTTGATTTCTTCGTATGAAGTACCTACAAGCATACTGAAAACTTTGCCTGTCGAACAAGAATAGGTCTTCCCACACAGATAGGAATATATTCGGTAGCAGTGACTTTCTAGTCTTCTATTTCGGAGGACATTTTGACACACAAGGGAACATAGCGATGTGTTGCATTTTCATTGGCTGCCCGGCCCCCTTAACTACGCCATGCTCACGTCACAGGTTATCTCCGACGTGAAAGCAGAGCTCCTACGTCACGTACAAATGAAGAGAACATGCCTGAACTGAAGGAACCTTTCATCCTGCAAAATAAGGAATAGTCATTACACAAATATGAAGTCTTGTTACGCCTGAAATAAAATCTAGGAACTAATTTTGTATTTTATTTTCTCCTTGCTTAGTATTAATTCTGGTAGTCACCCCTAAGTACTTAAGAAATACAGACGGTACTTTAACGTAGATTATTCTGACATCCTTCCAGAAGAATGAGTAACATTAAATATGAAATTCATTGATAAAATAACAGCATGTGCAGGTCCTTCGAGTTGACGCCAACAGGCGATCTACGCGCCTGTGAGGATGCAGACCCATGATCTATTCTAATGCTGAAGATAGTACACACACACCCAGCCTCCGAGCCATCGGAATTAACCAATAAAGTTAAAATCCCCGACCCACCCGGGAATTGAAGCCGACACCCCTTGGACCAAGGGCCAGCAAGCCAATCATTCAGCGTAGATCCGAACAATTCATGAATTATCTTGGGACATATTTCCCGATTGTTGGCAGCATTTGATGTTTAAGTGTAAAATGTCTGTTTATTTGAACAATATAACAGTTATTAGTTTGTCGTGTCTACTCTATAGGAAATAACACTTATATTTGTATGATACGAGTAAAAATATCCGGAGGCTGTGTTAAGGCCACAACCACAGATCTTTTGGGTAGAGAATACGTCGCGTGTATTTTAGGAATAAATCAATGAGCAGAGTTTAGGTTTAGTGAGACATGTTTATTTTGACTTGTCTCTCCTTTTGTAAATGTCGTTAAATCACGCTGTTTCCAGTCTTCATCGATTTGGTCCTTCTTTAGAGTCTTCAGGTGTATCTACCTCCACAGCTCAGACAGAGCAGTAGACGTACTCGGTCGCAGCTTGCGGCGCTCGGCCACCTCGGCTTTCTTATCATTCATATAAGCTTTCCTACGACCAGCCTCAGACATTTTGGGGTTGTTCGATTCCTTTTTACTTCTTGTTTCCGCTTGTAGCAGTCTTGGACCTTCTTTAAATTAGGAGATTGATTGATTGATTGATTGATTGATTGATTGATTGATTGATTGATTGATTGATTGATTGATTGATTGATTGATTGATTGATTGATTGATTGATTGATTGATTGATTGATTGATTGATTGATTGATTGATTGATTGATTGATTGATTGATTGATTGATTGATTGATTGATTGATTGATTGATTGATTGATTGATTGATTGATTGATTTCAGCCTACAGCTACGGAACCCCAGCAGCAAAGGAGAGAACATGCCATGATGGATGGACGGACGGACGGACATACGTCCTTTCTCCCAGTCACGGATAACCACCAACTGGGGAGACAGCTTTTATTACTGAATGTATGAATGAATGTTCTCATTCAAATTCCAGTTAATTACATTAAGGGAAATGATAACAACAATGGCAATAAATCGAGTCATCTATTACTAGATTTTATATTATATTTAAACCCACTTAGCAATTATATCCATTCCACAGGTTATCCTGCACCTGTTTTTTCTTGTTGTCCTAGATGTAATATAGTGTTACGTATTCTAGGACTAACATGTTCCTTACCCTTCATTATTTTCGCTGATGATTTTTTTTTTTTTTGCTATTTCCTTTTTGCTACATATTTTTAAATACAAGTATTTTGCAGTTCTTGCCGCTGTAATCCATTCTTTATTTGGTAATTTAACAAGTGTATAAAATTATTTCTATCTTTCTAATTTTGCTTAATATTCCCGACCGAGATGTTTTACTCTTTTATATAGCCCCATTATCCACCATGCCATACCATAAAATACCATACCATACCATACCACACCGTACCATACCTCTAACTTCTCTGTTTGGAAGCTTCTCCTTCTTAATTGATATATCTTGGATAATTTTACAGAATTCAGATAATTTTCTTAGTCTTATACTGTATTCTGCCATAATCATCCGTTTCTCAATATCTTTCACTTAAATCGTTATATTATTGCACAATTTATCATCTTTTCTGAACCGAACTCGATAGCTGCAGTCGCTTAAGTGCGGCCAGTATCCAGTATTCGGGAGATAGTGAGTTCGAACCCCACTGTCGGCAGCCCTGAAGATGGTTTTCTGTGGTTTCCCATTTAACACCAGGCAAATGCCGAGGCTGCACCTTAATTCAGGCCACGGCCGCTTCCTTCTCACTCCTAGCCATTTCCTGTCCCATCATCGACATAAGACCTATCTGTGTCAGTGCGACGTAAAGCAAATAGCATCTTTCCTGATCCCAGTGTTCTCCAGATCCTATTCTGCCAAGCATCCTTTCAAACTTTCATTAGCCAGTAATCATCATTTAAATGTTTCATGTGGTGGTATGCTAAATTCAATATTTCCCTCCCGTTTCTCCTTCTTAATCCCAACATGTAGTTTTCTAGCTACATCTGCTTGTATATTTATATTATCTTCACATAACATTCTAACTCCCCATTCTAAGTACACCACTGCACTGCAGCTTCAGGTAGTATGTATGCATAATGTGCAAGAAACAATATTCTAAGTACACCATTGCACTACAGATTTATGCTTAGGAAAACGTACAGATACCGAACGTTCTCACACTGGGAAATTGTATAATGTGTGTCACCAAATCTCCAAATCGTTCATCATTAAATGCTACAATCCTCCTGGCCGATTACAAAGTCACATGTTCTGCAAAAATGTTATATCACTGTAAATATCAAATTACTGGACCACGGTTGCTACTGTTTCAGGTAAAACACCAGCTTAATAAATTGTGGGGTGGAGTCAACTCATATTCAGACCCTCAAAGCCTTGTAAAATTAGTGGAAAACTCTGAGCAACGAACATCAAATTTTCAACTTCTTTCTTTCTTTCTTTCTTTTCTTTCTTTCTTAATCTGTTTACCCTCCAGCGTAGGTTTTTCCCAGGGACTCAGCGAGGGATTCCATCTCTACCACCTCAAGAGCAGTGTCCTGGAGCGTGAGATTTTGGGTCGGGGTACAACTGGGAAGGAGGACCAGTACCTTGCCCAGACGGCCTCACCTGTGGGCCTTGTGGGGGGATGAGAAGATTTGAAGGGATAGGCAAGGAAGAGAGAAGGAAGCGACCGTGACCTTCAGTTACGTACCATCCCGGCATTTGCCTGGGGGAGAAACGAGAAACCACACAAAACCACTTCGAAGATGGCTGAGGTAGGAATCGAACCCCCCCTCTACTCAGTTGACCTCCTGAGCTGAGTGTACCCCGTTCCAGACCACGTAACACTTTTCAAATTTTGTAGCAGAGCCGGAAATCAATCCCAGGCTAATCACACTTACCACTACACCACAGAGGCGGACAAATTTTCAACCTCATTTTAAAATTTCTTTTAAATAGAGTATTATTTTGACGACGTATGTTCCAGGGTCCTGCCAATAACCAGCAGACCGAACGAGATGGCCATGCGGTTACGGCCGTGCAGTTGTGAGCTTGCATTAGAGAGATGGTGGGGTTCGAATCCCTCAGCCGGCAGCTCTGGAAATAGTATTCCGTGGTTTACCATTTTCACACAAGACAAAGTTTGGAGCTTTTTCAGGCCATTGCTGCTACCTTCCCAGTCCTAGCCCTTTCCCACCCTTCCGTCACCTAAAACCTTTAGTGCGTTAGTGCAACGTTAAACCAATAGCAGAAGAAAAAACAAAACGCTATTCGTACTTATATCCCAAACACCCTGTATATATACAGTATTGTATGTTACTTATGCCGTGTACATGCCCATGTACAAATTGCACTGCAAGATTTCATTGACTATTTTATCATAAAATATTGTATAGAAGGGAAATTGTACCATTGTAAGTATTGTGTGTACACCTAGTGAATGCTCAGACATGTGAGTAAAATGTTACGCATTTATTTTCACAAAATCCTAATGTATGCAAACTGCTGTCTAAATTTGATACATTGCATCCGGGACATAGTGGGCTCGAGCCCCACTGTGGGCAGCCCTGAAGATTGTTTTCCGTGGTTTCCCATTTTCACACCAAGCAAATGCTGAGGCTGTACCTTAATTAAGGCCACGGCTGCTTCCTTCCCACTCCTAGGCCTTCCCTATCCCACCGTCGCCGTAAGACCTACCTGTGTCGGTGCGACGTTAAACAAATTGTAAAAAAAAATTGAAATAAAGTTGTCATCAACATGCACGAGTCATTTCAAGAGTTATTAAATAAATCGAATAATATTTAAACAAGGATATAAAATTCTGATTACATTATAATTAACCCTGGATCTGATAAGAAAAATTTCTGGGAAAAATACCACCTAAGACAGTCGAGAAAACTATTTCTAACATTCATTTATCAATTTAAACAACTTGTCTTACATGTTTGATCGAAGCCGTTCTCTTCTTTCGCCTCTGCGTGAATCTTAAAACTATAATAAAACCGATGTTGGTGTGCTTATAAAAAAGACATGATTGAAAGTCTGAAGAGCATCAGAATTAAATGCCACACTTAAAGGGGGCCCGATGACCTTAGATACTAGGCCCATTTAAACAACAAGCATCATCACACTTAGAGTTTCTGAAAATCTCTTTGCTTTTATGCTTATAACACTCACATGACTTAGCGAATTTTCACAAAACATAGCACTGAGTAAGTTGAAAAGTAAATCTATGCTCATTAGTGGAGTGGTCAGTGTTGAAAACTGATGAATAGGTTCAGTCGAAATGTTGATCCCTGATTGAAATCTCACGATCAACATCTAATTGTAGCCCCGATACATAATTTGAGTTCATTAGCTAAGAAATCGAAGTTACAATATTTACTGTAACTGTATATAATTCTCATAGCGATGATAAGCAAAAAAAAAAAAAACCGTATCCTTCGCACCACAAGCCTCATGAACGATGGCAAAGTCATGTGTTCGACTCAAAAGTTGTATCGCTGTAACTATCAAATTGCTGGACAGCGGTTGCTACAGTTTCAAGTAAAACACCACCTTAAGTGTTGTCCTCATGGGGTGGAGTCAACTTCCATTCAGAACCTCAAACTCCTGTTATGTTTGTGGAAAAACCGGGAATGAAAGGTGGAATGTCTAGAACTGCTACTTGCCATATTAACTACGTGATGGAAGGTGAACCCAAATTCTGAGAACACTAACACGTTATTATACGATGGTTGATCAGTCATGAAAACGATTCCCGAAAGTGTGCCAAGACCATACGTGTCATATATCCATGGCTTACTTCTAAAACCTCGTATGTCCCTAAGCTTTTTCTACCCATTATATTCCTTAAGACTGGCCACGCCTCGCAGACACATATTTAAATGTAGTCCATCAGAATAAGTTTTTTCGTTGTATTCCTTTTCCTGCTCTAATGTATAAAGGAGAATAGACCTTACCGAACCGTACTGTAGAGATGTTGTTTGCAAGCGAATTTACACACTCCTACAGTACAATGTACATAAGGTTCATTTTCCTTTACACATCACCATAGGAAGATGAACAGAACGAAAATTGTTCTGATGGGCTGCATATCCACATGTGGCTGGGAGGCGTGACCAGTCTCAAGGAATATAATGGATAGGAAGAGCGTTGGGATACATGGGGTTTTAGAAGTAAGCCATTGATATACGTATAATTGAAATTACGTTACTTTAACTTCATAATGTGGTCGGCAAATGGGGCATGGGTGCAATATTTTGGCGTGATCACGCACCATATGACAGTGGTGCGTAACAAAATACGAGCAGCGTTCGTACATCTCAGTCCATGTGACTTCGATCTTATTCCCAAAGTGAAATAGCCATTGCGTGGGATCCACATGTGAGTGGAGACGGTCGAATACATCCACGGTATTCCCTTCCTGTCGTGAGAGGCGGCTAAAAGGAACCCCAGGGGCTCTTATCTTGGGAGCCTGGGTTCGCGACCATGGGTCCCTTAGCTGACTCCTGACACTTCTTCCACTTACTTGTGCCAGGGTCCTCACTTTTTTCTATCCTATCCGGCCCAGTTGGTCAACTCTTGTTTCTTTTCCAACCCCGACGATATTAGAGCTTTCGAGACCTCGGGAGTCTTTCATGTTCACACCCTTTGTGCCTTCTTTAGCCGATACCTCATTTTTTAAGTGTCGGATCTCTTCCATTTATTTCCTCTGATTAGTTTTAATAGAGGATAGCTCCACAGATAAAACAATATCCACCACCATCACACCTTGCGTGGTAAACGCTTTGCCAACAAACAAGAATCGTACGATCATTTTGACGTAAGGCAACGCACATTAACGCATCTCGTGCAGCCGATGGTAATTTCCATCTTCCTCATCGACGGCAACGAAACATAGACAACGTAGGAAACTATTCTGGAGGATGTTAAACAGCCTGTACGATACGTACAAATGATTGCAGAGAGGCTGTGCAAGAATAAAAGAAATTAAACAGTGATTTTAGAATGGCATGTTTGTCTTTTACCTTAACAGAGATTCCTGCGTCTCTACCTCTTGTGACATCGCCTTTAAAAAAGTCCTTGCCGTACACTTTCAAATGTACTTAGGAAATTTCCTACGCTGTATCTTTTTCAAGGGAAAAAATGTAGTTGCCATGACTTTTGAATCAAACCTCGTAGACAAGCGACCAAGTGACCGGGCGGTTTCGATTACGTAGCCGTCAAGTTGCATTCGGGAGACAGTGGATTCTAATCGGCAGCGCTGAAGATGGTTTGCCGTGGTTTCCCATGTTCACGCCAGGCAAATGCGGGGCTACACCTTAACAAAGGCCACGGTCGCTTCCTTTCCACTCCTAATCCTTTCCTATTCTATCGTCGCCAAAGACCCGTCTGTATCGGTGCGATGTTAAAAAGATTGTAAAGAAACTAGACGTTATATTGTACGTTCAACAATATCATCAACACTGTGCTTTACCGACCTCAACGTTGGATAGATTCCTTGCAAGAACAATAAGGTAAGGGTGTATTCTGCCCGAAGGCAGGACCGAACCTCCACAGAGGTGTGCCTGAGCCGGAGTTTACGTACAGTAGAGTGGCCAGTTCCTTTCCGCTCCTCCATTCTCTTACCCCCACCAACAGCGCGTGGTAGGCCCAATGTTGCTTAACTTCGGAGATCTCACGGAATTCGGTGTTTCAACACGGCTACGGCCGTTGGCAGGAACAATATGGAAGGGTCAAATGTTAAGTAACACCGCTGATCGTGTGGTGCTGTTGTTTGGGTATGTTAAATGTTCTATTATTAGCTTCTCGTAACAATAACTGAAGAATAGCGAGGAAGAGCACTGACCTCTTGAAGAATAGGAGTGGACCTTACAGTTCCTACAACGTCGAAATCAGCAAACCAACGGATTGGTCGCATTTAAGTACTTTCAAGTTCCAATGACCTCATTCGGGATCGAAACCAGTAACTTAGAAATAGAAGAACAACTAGCCGCCTGTGCCACTCAAGTCAGAGGAATCAGAAAATAATAAGAATTAACCAAGTGAGGTCGAACATGAAATATGAATTAGTGGAGCCTGGCGCAATCAGTACACTCACTTATCTGGTTCCCGTGGCTAGGATGAGCTATCGATCCTCTATGGATCTGCCACTTTCATCTAAATGAAATCCACAGCCTATTTCCAGTTTCAACCAGGTCAGGAATGGAATGAATGAAGCCCCCATCTAATGGCGGGGGTAGGAATTTTCTCGGCTGCCGAAGCCTGTCGCACTCCTCTGGGGCAATTATTAATGAATGACAGGTGAAATGGAGAGTGTTGCTGTAATGAAAGATGACAGGGAAAACCGGAGTACCCGAAGAAAAATCTGTCCCGTCTCCGCTTTGTCCAGCCACCTAGCCACCTGAGCCATGAAGGCTCTGCCTTTGATGAAAATAGAAAAATAAGACAACTCATTTAAATACATGACTGAGTTACCCTAATTTCCACAAGCACCTTCGAACTTCCTATTATCCTTATTACCCTCTTTGTTACAGGTAATCTGATCATAATCCACGTTTAATGCCACTCAGATGTTATTTCATCCGCAGGTCTTTGTGCAGATATCTGGTTTCTTGTTAAATGTGCCTTTCAGCTACCCGTTTAATTACTATAGTATATTGCCTGTTGGCCGCAAACCATACCAAATTAACCGATATGGAGTGAAGAGGCCATGGAACATATCAACTACAAAAACCATTAAAACAAAAACACTTCATTAGAATATAGAAATAACTGAAGGCTATCCAACACACAAACCCCGAATATCAACAACTTTAATTAGAAGGGTACCGAGTGAGAGGCTGCGTGGTTTTGGTAACGTAATTGTCAGCTTCCATTCGACGTAGTGGGTTCGAACCCCAATGTTGGCAGCCCTGAAGATAGTTTTCCGTGATTTCCCATTTTCACACCAGGCGAATTCTGGGGCCGTACCTTAATTAAGGCCACGGCCTACTTCCTTTCCACCCCTATCCCATCGTCGCCATAAGACCTATCTGTGTCGGTGTGACGTGTGAAAATGGGAAACCACGGAAAACCATCCTCAGAGTTGCCGACAGTGGAGTTCAAATCCACTATCTTCTGGCTACAAGCTCCCAGCTGCGCGACCGTAACCGAACAGCCAACTTGTTCGGTGCTCCCAAATGAAATGCTGAATGTGGTTGTTTTCCAGCTCAGGCACTATAAAAATGTGCAGAATTTGAAGTAACTGTTTCTGGAAGCAAATAAGGGCTTTTTAATCCGATAGTTGAAATTCTTCCCCAGACACCAATACCCGAAACACGGAGCTGTTTCTCTATTATCTCACGGGGGTGTGTGTCGGACCAAAGAACACAATTATGCCAGTTATGAAGATTGCCTCATCTGTTCATAAAATTTACCACCAAATATATGGGTCTGCTTCATTCCAAATTACAAATGACTCACAGAACTCAACTCAACAACGCGTGGTCTTAATTTTGGGCGAAAAGGCTTACATTTTACATCTTTTAGGATTCTCTGCAGGCTCCTTCGAGATATATCCAACTGAGCAGACACCCTCCTCGTTGACGTATGAGAACTTTGTACAAATGCCTGACCAACCAGCTCAGAATTGTTTTCATTACGAACATTGTATAGCCGTCTTGGGTGCAGGTCTGATGTGTCCCCTTCTTGTAAATTTAAGGTAAAGTTTTCGTATCTGTTACCGAGGTTGTAACAGTACATCAGGAAACCTCGTACTAAAGTTCCTATGAATTCTGGAAATCCCTTAGCACACTTCCACCGTAACTGAAGCATGTAAATCCGTTGTTCATTGTGAATTGTGTGCCATGCAGGAACGTTACATAACGCAACAGAACAGAACGCAGATTCCACTCAATAATAACAACAACAGCTGACTGACGACTTACGACGGTCAAATGAATGTGTTTATATAGCGCTGCTAACTACTGTTACCGAATTAAGCTTAAATCGAAGCATGCCTTGCCACTTTTTAATTACTGCTTAAGAAAAACTGAGTTTTGTACCACCTTATATATTGGTTTTACGCCCCGCCCTCTCAGATAGATGGTATGGCGACGATGGGATAGGGGAGAGATATGGCAGGGATAGAACTGGGAAGGAAGCAGTCGTGGTCTTAATTAAGGCACAGTTTGCTGTGAAAATGGGAAACCACGGAAAACCGTCATCTTCAGAGCTAACCGCTCGGACAAATATATGATCTAGCCATCATGTTATCATCTTCCTCATCCTCACCATCTTTTTTAGTGTTATTCATATTTGAAACAATAAAAATAATCACGTTGACTTGAAGGCCACATAGCATGACTCACAGCCATAGCGGGGTTCTGAAACTGCCTGTTGAGACATTTGGAACACTTGGTTTACAATTGTGCGACGACGTCGAGCCATGATAAGTGTTATCGGTTGTTACAGCTTCAACGCTTTGATGTCAGCTTTATCACGAAAACAAGACCACACCAAGAATCTCAGCACTGGAACTCGAGAAGGTGACAGAAATATTCCCATAACAGCTCCTCGAAATTCACGACCACTATAAAGCCTCCAGGCAAATGATCTTGCCCATTTGCACGAGAGATATTGGTGTGCTCCTGAGTCAAATTGGCCAGATAACGAATGCTCGATCTACCGTAAAAAGCCACTTGTGTGGCCAGTGTATGGCCTGTTGGATAGATGTGGTTGAGATACAGGGAGTCCAGAAAGTTACTATGTAGCGCAGTGTAGAAAAAAATTAGGAATGACATGGTGGGTTTTTTTTCTGTCCGGATACGTTAACAGTCAGAACACTGGTGTCTGGAACACTGACAACCCTCACGAGAGGAAGGTAATACCTCTGCACGACCAGAACATCGGCTTATGGTGTGCCTTAAGTCGGCGTGTTATAGGCCAATTTTCTTCAACGACGCCAGGAATCCTCCGTGACCCAACACAATGAACCACTTTCATGAGGGTTGGTTACAAAAATACGGGACAACCATCCAGCGTCGAATGCAAATATGTCTACAGGCCCAATATTTCCTCTAGAGAAAACTGCATTGCCGTAAGTGATGATGATGAGGTGCCATCAAGTCGACGTCGACTCCAGGCGTCTACATGGATGGACTCCCTCCAGATGTTTCGGTCTTCAACCATATACTTCAGATCCTTCAGTGACATGATCATGTTGGATTTGAGGGAGTCTGTCCATCTCAATGCTGGCCGCCCTCTTCTGTGAGACAACCCCCCCCCCCCCCCTCCACCTTCCCAAGCTTAATAGTATTTTCCAATTAATCAGAGCGTCTCATAATGTGTCCAAAATATGACAGCGGTATCTTGCAATAAATGCCTCAAGAGACAGATCTGATTTGAGCTTTTGAATGACCCATGCATTTGTCTTTTTGGCTGTCCAAGGGATACGCAATATCTATCTCGAACACCAGAGCACAAATGCATCAATAAGCCTCGTATCTCCCCCTTTATTATCGTCCAGCTTTCAAGACCATACGTAGCTATGAGCCTTAACCATTCTGACTTTAGTATCCAAAGATACATCTGAACACTTGAAGATATTGTCCAGGCCTCTGAGTGCTGATCTTCCAAGGGCAAGTCTTCGGCAAATGTATGGACTGTTTGAGTCACTTCTCCAGATGGTTGATCCCAACAACTCATCTATCATAATGTTTAATGGTAAAACTCTTGTCATTATTTTAGTCTTGATTTTCAGGTACAGACCCATGTTCTCACTCTGTTCTCTTTCATTATGATGTCCTCTAGTTCTTCCTTATTTTCAGCAACCAGAGACGTGTCATCTGCATACCTCAAGTTGTTTATATTCAATCCAAACAAAAACAAAAACCAAACCGCACGGAACTTAACTCCCTTGAAAGGGCTTTGGCCTACCAAGCGACCGCTGCTCAGCCCGAAGGCCTGCAGATTACGATGGGCCGTGTGGTCAGCACGACACATCTTCTCAGTCGTTATTCTGGGCATTCGAGACCGGGGCCGCCATCTCACCGTCCTCACCGTCAGATAGCTTCTCAATTCGAATCACGTAGGCTGAGTGGACCAGGAGCTAGCCCTCAGGTCGAGAGAAAAACTCCTGACCTGGCCGGGAATCGAATCCGGGGCCTCCGGGCTAGAGCAGGCACGCTACCCCTACACCACGGGGCCGGCTATATTCAATTCACCAATCTTAAAACCATGAGGTGACTCATCCAATCCAGATTTCATTGCCTTAAGTACTACTGTACTTACAAAACCACATGTCAAATTTCTACTGCAGTTACTTTTTGAACACCTGTATTCGTCCGATCTTTTTTATCTGCGTCCTCAGATTTTAGCTCTAAATATTAAGAACTTCTTCTTTTTCTTCTTCTGTGTCGCAGTATTTCCTTCATCCTATTGGTATTGCGGTTGCGAACTATGTTGAACGTTTGAACTTGACCCTGTTTTACGGCCGGTTGCCCTTTCTGTCGTGAACCCTATGTGGAAGGATAAATTTACTATTACATGTTTCTGTGGTGACTGGTAGTGTAGTGATTTGTGTTTTTGAAGAGAAGTGTTTCCAGACAAACACAGATACCCAGTCCCCGAGCCAGAGGAATTAAACAGACGTGGTTAAAATCCCCACACCACCGAGAATCGAACCCAACACCAACGGACTGACACGCACGGCGCTAACTATTCAGCCAAGGAGCCTGACAATTTTTAACAACTTCCAAAATAAAAATTGCACGGATCTATGGGCGGAATACAAAGAGTAAAACCACAGTTGAATTAAAATGTGTAGACACTATAGCCCGAAAGTTGGTTGGATCCCCAACAGCTCCTTATCAGCTGCTATCGACAGCCTATGCGTCACTGAAGAAGTGTATTAGGAAAATAGGAGCGAGTTAGTTCCCCGTTGCTTTCATCGTTGAGCGAGCCGTTGCTATTGCCAGGACTCGTGCGTGGGGTCACACCTCATTGCTCGATTGGTCCTTAAGTGTCGATATGCCACCCGTGTGTTGCAATAGTAGCACAACTCAAAAAATATGAGATCTATGCTTTTGCAGACTCTAGCATTGTCCGTAAAATTGTTTTATTATTTTACGCTATAAAATCCCAAGACCGGGCGAGTTAGCCGTGCGGTTAGGGGCGCGCAGCTGTGAGCTTGCATCCGTGAGATAGTGGGTTCGAACCTCACTGTCGGCAGCCCTGAAGATGGTTTTCCGTGGTTTCCCATTTTCACACCAGGCAAATGTTACGGCTGTACCTTAATTAAGGCCACGGCTGCTTCCTTCCTACTCCTAACCGTTTCCTGTCATATCGTCGCCATAAGACCTATCTGTGTCGGTGCGACGTAAAGCCAATAATTAAAAAATCCCAAGATAGTCCAATATAATCTATTTAAAAAACTGCAGCAATAGTGATACATCTCAAAACGTCTAGGTAATGACTTTGACAGGTGGAATGAAGGAGAAATGTTTAAGTAACATTTTTATTTCCTGAATTCCGCTTACTCTTTATTCTAGAGATTAATATTATGAATTCTGTATTTCACTACCAAGGGAAACGCTGTACTCATTTATCTCTGAACTTGATTTATTTAGTTGGAACTCAGAGGCGATACATTGTATCCATTGGCATTTGCAATTCCTAACTCATAACCGTAAGATTAGTGCTATAAGTGTGGGGGGGGGGGGGGGAGATCTCTTCTTTCTCTGAATTACTTAAATATTGAACTTTTTGTACTCGCGTCGTATTCTCTTTGTGTTAAAAAACATATGGTAATTATATTAATTAATGTCTAGTGTATAATAATCATCTGGAGGCTACCATTGATTCTCATTGTAAGAGGGAGTTTCCAACTGATGTTATAACAACCCATTCCTGAAGCAATTTTCAGTGGTTCTCTTCTGTTAAAAGAATCGATTATAATCTACCTACCTACTAACATGGTTATGAAAGCTTGGTCTGTAAACGTAGGAACACTGATGTGTGAGAAATCCAATTTAAATGTCGATTTGAGAATAAGCCAACCAATACTATTGGACCAACCTGTAACACCAGCCGAACTATTACACTTTTTCATAAAAATGTGGTTCCCCCCTTAGATATTTTGTAACATTTCTTCTATAATGTTCCAATGTTCGAATGCGTTCCTATTTTTATACCCTGTATAAAATCCACGTGACAGTGTAATCTGTCTGTGGAAGAATTCCGACCAGTCGCATACCGTAACCCCTACTGTACGTCGTTAGGTGTTCACCTTCGGTCTCAAGGTCACATGCGTTGACTTGAAATGAAGTGCCCGTATTCAGTGACGTCAGTTACTTTTGCTGTTATCCTAGATTTCCAACAATAAGTTGCTTTACGCCGCTCCGACACAGATAGGTTTTATGATGACGATGGAATAGAAAGGGTTAGGAGTTGGAAGGAAGCGGCCGTGGCCTTCATTAAGGAACAGTCTCAGCATTTGCCTGGACTGAATACGGAAAACCACCGAAAACCTTATGCAGGGCTGCCGACAGTGGTTTTGGAACCGACTATGTCCCGGATGCAAACTCACAGTTGCGCGCCCCTAACCGCACGGCCAAGTAGCCAGGTCTCTTATATTTCCAAAACTCGGATAACTCTCACTTCTGTATTCACCACAGAGTTTATTATCTCGGTTTACCCAAACTAAGTGTTTCTTTTTAATCTGAATTTGAACCTTATGTTTCATACTGACGCGCGGAAACAAATGATTAAGTGCTGCCGGCATTATCCAAATGTAAGCAAGTTATAATTACGTTCGGTGTTTCAAAATAATTCATCAAAAATTAAGGCCACTATTGGCCAGAAACTAAGAAGCCTAATTTGATGTTAAAGTTGTTTTTTTTTTTTTTTTTTTTTTTTTTTTTTTTTTTGTGTGTGTGTGGCAGAGAACATTAACTTCATAGAGACTAAGAAAGCAAATTACAGTCTACACATGGTATATTAAAGTATGGAGGCTTTCACGGCTGGTGTCAATATAATAAAAATCTTCCGGGCTATTATGCCGTGGTCCACTCCTCTCGCTTCTCCCAGACGTTTCGACTACTGCTGCGGGCAGTCGCCAGCGGGATGCAGGAGAGCGTATCTACACGACGCCACAGAAGATGACTACCGCAGCAATAGTCGACACGTCTGGGAGAAGCGAGAGGAGTGGACCACGGCATAATAGCCCGGAAGATTTTTATTATATACACATGGTATAGTTTACTCAAAAAATAGGACAGCATTCCTTCATTAAAAAAATCATTCAATCATCTGCCATACAAGATATAAGCTGTAACTGAGAATTCATTTAGGCCTACCTATGTGTTGGGAATTCCAGGTTATGTTCGATCATGGATAACACTGAGTATCGAAGCTTTAGGTAACCTACAATGAGTTTCAAAGTCAGTGTCATCGTACTCCTTAAAGTGTGCAGCGCGTTCTTGACATCCACCTAGGACGTTTTATTGCATAAACTTGGTCATATTTCTTGTCAATAATATTTTCACTTTCAGGTAAATACTCCAGTCGTGTACGAGCTGCCATCATAAAAGGTTATTATCTTAGATTTCCTCTTTCACCGGCCAACCTTTCTCCAGTAAAATTTTAGAGCGAAATAATACCCATTATCCGAAATAATGTTCTTGGAGAATACAAATTGAACTGTTATCTCAGTTCTCTTAGCTTTAAACAAATATAAAAGCTTTTAATCGCGTTGGCGAATACGGGATACGACAACACCGTCTAATCAGTCTATTTTTACATCTCTACAGCCACCAGTAACTGGTCCAATCTTTACGAGATTCAGGCATGTTCACCCTGCCTTCCGAACAATAATGGGCATCATTGACGACTTGCCACATGAAAGGAAAGGGCACCGTAACAAGAACGAAGAAACTTTACAAATACATGGTGGAAGGACAAAGGAAGCTTCTCGTGATAGAAAGTAAATCCCCACACAGTGGAAACTAGTCTGCTTACCAGAAGGCGACGACATCCGATCCTTCCAACAAGTAGAAAGAGGTTCCGTCACCACATAGCTGAGGACAAAATCTGTCGTCACTGTGGAGGAACAGGTACAGTATTACAATGTGTCACAGCATGCCTCAATGCTGCGACTAATTGGACTTGGATTGTAAACACAGTGCGGAAACTACATTGTGTCAATGAAGTATTAAACAACGAGAGAACTATGCGGTGTGAATTGCTTTTGCCTGATGTTATTACACGATCGAAAACACTGCGGTTGATCGCGCGACCACCGACTGGAATCTGACCAACTATGACGGACTTCATTAATTTTCTCCGTAAAGCAAGTGGACAGCAGAACTACACTCCGAGCGACAAGTTCGTATCTGTTCAATATTATTCTTTAACTTACCAGCGGATCTTCTTCTTCTTTTCCTACCGCTTTTCCCTCACCAGTGGGGTCGCGGGTGCGAGCTGCGTCGCACATGTGGATTTGGCCCTGTTTTACGGCCGGATGCCCTTCCTGACGCAACCCTATATGGAGGGATGTAATCAGTAATCACTATTGCGTGTTACTATGGTGGTTGGTAGTGTGGTATGTTGTCTGAATATGAAGAGCAGAGTGTTGGGACGGACACAAAAACCCAGTCCCCGAGCCAGAAGAATCCATCAGAAGAGATTGAAATCCCCCACCCGGCCACGAATCGAACCCAGCACCCTCTGAACCGAAGGCCACTACGCTGACCATTCAGCCAACGAGTCGGACCTCCAACTTACCAGCGAATATTACCTTTTATTTTGTTTTGATACATATGGCTCTCATATTAATATGCTTTTATTCTGAGATGGTGTTTGGTTATGGACTTTAAAATGAACATAGAAAAAAGTCTCTTGTTACGTAGAGCTTAAAAAATTGACATATTCAGAAAAAAACAATTTCCTTCTCTTTATGTAAGAGTAGCTGTTCCATTATTTTCATGTTAAAATAGCGAAGTCCCTTTGGTTTGTTTGTTTGTTTGTTTGTTTGTTTGTTTGTTTGTTTGTTTGTTTGTTTGTTTGTTTGTTTGTTTGTTTGTTTGTTTGTTTGTTTGTATGTTTCGGAATTTTTTAAAATATGCGATTAATTTCTATGTACTAAGTACGTTGTAGGAAGGAAAAAAGTAACGGAATCGAGGTCCCGGTGCAGTTCGTTAATATTGGAGGTTGCATGGAAGGAAGAATGCCGTGTCAGTAGATTCACTGAAACATTAACCCCCTCTATATACAGTAGACTACAGTAGTAACCCTTTCGATATTTCAGCATTTAACTACACGGCAGTTTTCAAATCTCTTCGACCATTGTAGGGTAAAATAGTAATAATCTGCATTTGTATTTAGCTTTGTTGTGTAATTCTTGTGTAGTTCTTCCGAATTTCAAATTTTACGGCAAAAATGTTCATGTCTGTTTGCACATAGAAATAACCTATTGTAATTTAGGATTCGTCGGAACGCATTTTATAATTATTGTAGTTTTCTTATTTTATTCGAAATTAGCGAAATTACGAAATATTTATGCAGTAACGGAAATATCTCTAGAAATTCAGCTCTACTAAAATTCTATTGTTGCAATTTGGATAGGCTTAACAGCAGTTTAGAATTGTGGCGTAACTATTCTTTTTTTTTTAATTAGGGTCGTTTATAGTCGCTTTAACTCCAAGGTCTTATCGCGACTCTTACATATGATTACAGAATAATGGTAATAATAATAATAATAATAATAATAATAATAATAATAATAATAATAATAATAATATTGTAATTATAAAAATTTAAAGAAAAAAATTTTTTGACAAGTATAATGTAATTACATTTTGGAGTGCAAGCCAGTGTCTTTGAGGAAGTTGATGACTTGATGACTAAGTGCTGGAGAAGACAGTGTCAGTTCCATTTCTTTAGGTATGTTGTGGTGTTGGCGCCAATGGTCATACAGTTGACATTCTGAGATGATATGCTTGACAGTGAGAGAGCAGTTACATTTGCTGCAGGTGGGAGGTTGTTTCTTTTCTAGGAGATAGTTGTGGGTGATCTTCGTATGTCCTATCCTTAGTCGGGAGATTAAGACTTGTTCATGTCTGGTGAGGTTTTGGAGAGGATATGTTCTCGTAGATATCATTTTAATTTTTTGGAGATTGCTAGTGGAAGTTTTAAGCCAGTTCATTTTCCATTGTTCGTGTAGTTTGATTTTGATATAAGCGATTATATCAGAATGTGGCGTGGCAATTTGACGGTCGTTGATTGGAAGACTAGTAGCTTCTTTTTCTGCTTGATCAGCTGATTCATTGCCTGGTATTCCTCTGTGAGATGGTATCCACATAAAAATAACATTTTTTCCTGCAATCTTGATCTTGTGGTACAGCATTTGAATTTCTTTAACAAGTAGGTGTGTTGTTGATGGATTTTGTATTGAAGTTAATGCACTTTTGGAATCAGAGAATATTATGAATGAGTTGTTGTAGCTTGCTTTTGAAATATGAATCATGGCCTGTTTAAGAGCATACAGTTCACTTGTAAACACTGTGAAAAGATCTGGTAATCTGTATTGCTTACTATAGTCTTTATATTTCACTGCACAACCATTTCTCTCATTGAATTTTGATCCATCAGTATAAATTGCACTATATGATGAGTATCTATTACAAATTTCATTAAATAACTGTTGGAATTTTGCTGTGTCAGTTTGAGCTTTAAGATTGTTGTTCAATTCCCAGTTGACTGGAGGCAAATGAGTTTTCCATGGAGGGGTATCTAGTGAGTTGTGTGGAAATAAAATGGGTGGAAGGCTGAGGTTTATTTCTTTGAGAAGATTGGATATTCTGATGTTAAAGGGTTGGGGTTGAGATCCAGTTAGTTTTCCTTTATATCTCTTTGAAATTAGGTGTTTTTTTCAAGTGTTGGTTACTTGTACCAGCTATCTTGAGTGCGTATGTCAAACTCAGCTGTTTACGTCTGATTTCAAGTGGTGGTTCGTTGGCTTCAATCTCTATACTAGCTATGGGGCTGGTGCGGTGGGATCGTAGGGCAATTCGAAGAGCTGAAGATTGGATGGTATCAAGGATCTTAAGAGTAGATGGTCTGGCAAAACAATACACTATACTGCCATAATCCAGTTTGGCTCTGATTGTGGCTCTGTATGTGTTCATTAGGACATGGTAGTCTGCTCCCCAGTTTTTTGCTGAGAGAATTTTCATGATATTCATTCTTCTTTGACACTCGTCTTTAAGATTTTTAAGGTATGGGGTCCAGGTGAGCTTGTTATCAAATAGAAGTCCTAGAATTTTAATAGTTTTAACTGATTCAATTTTATGGTCTTCCATATATAATTCAGGGTTAGCGATAGTATGTTTATTTTTGGAGAAGAGGATACATTTGGTTTTAGTTTTAGAAAATTTGAATCCTGTGGTATTAGTCCAGTTTTGAATATTTACAATTGATTCTTGTAATAGGAGTTGAGTCGTTGTAATGTTTTTCCCTGGGCAGAAGATTATCAAATCGTCAGCAAAAAGGCAACACTTAACTGGTGAGTGGATGTTAGAGACTATACCATTAATTGCCACAAGAAACAGTGTTACACTGATAACTGATCCTTGTGGGACTCCATTGTTGATTACTACTTCCTTTGACAGCAATCCATTTACTCTAACTTGAATTCGGCGCATTTGGAGAAAATTATAAATGAAATATAGGATATTTCCAGATATATTATGTGTCATTAGTACTTTGATTACATAGTCTTTCCATACCATGTCATATGCCTTATTAATATCTAAACTGACTGCTATTAGGTGTTGGTTATTGAGGAACGCTTCCTGTATTTCAGATTCCAGACTTATCAAAGTGTCTGTTGTGGAGTGTGCTTTACGGAACCCGTTTTGTACATTACTGAAGAAATTTATGTGCTCGAGATACCAGCGTAATCTTTTGTTGACTATTTTCTCCATGAGTTTACACATTGCATTAGTTAAAGCAATAGGGCGATAACTTTCTGCAATTGAGTTGTCTTTCCCTGGTTTGGGTATTGGAACTACAATGGCATTTCGCCATTGGTCAGGAAATGTCTTAGAGCTCCATATGTGGTTGAAAATGGCCAGAAGATAATTTATTGCACCTAGTGGAAGCTGTTTTAGAAATTCATAAGGGACCGTATCTGGGCCAGGACTAGATTTGCCACATTTGTCAAGTTCAGTAATTATTTCCTGCAGTTGAAAAGCATCGTTTAGACTATAGTTGGGGTCAGAGATAGCTTTCCTTAGATCAACGGATTCACTGGATTTCTTTGTATGGAGAAATTCGGGATCATAATTTTTGTCACTAGAGATCTCGGCAAATGTGTCAGCTAATTTATCAGCGATGTTTTGAGGTTTGTTTATGAAGGTTCGATCAATAGAGTTTCTGAGGGAAGTAATGTAGAAGTGATTATATTTGCCATTTATTCTTTGAAGTTTATTCCACATATCCTTTTGTGGGGTTTGGGAACTTAGCGAGGAGACAAATGATAGCCATGAATTCTTTTTGCTGAGTTTAATTTCTTTTCGAGCGATTGCTCTATATTTCTGAAATTGGGCTTTATTTTCAGGTGTGGGTTTTCTTTTGTAGAGATAGAAAGCATGATTCTTATTCTTAATAGCCTCCTTACAAGTGTCATTCCACCAAGGTACTGTTTTCTTAAAGGAATTTGAGGTTACTTTTGGAACACTCATATCTGCAGATTTAACAAGAACTTCTGTGAAATCTTGAACAATGATATTTATGTGCTTAGAAGGGAAATCATTTGGAGGGGTTAAGTCTTTTAAGTGATTATTGACTGTCTGCCTAAATTTTGTCCAATCTGCCTTATTTAAGTTCCATTTAGAGTTGTTAATAAATGAGGAGTTGACAGAAGAATTTTCATTATTGATTAGTATCGGGAAGTGGTCACTATTTCCTTGGAGTGTTGAATAAACAGACCAGTTGAAAAGGGTTGCTGCGTCCGGTGTGCAGATGGTTAGGTCTATACTACTACAGGTGCCGTGGGCTATGTCAAAGCGAGTTGGAGCAGTAGAGTTCATTAGAATTAAATCAAATTCATCAAGTATCTTTTCTATCTCTTTTCCTCTTGCATCAGAACTATGGCTACCCCATAACGTGTTGTGGCTGTTGAAGTCGCCTACTAGGATGAATGGTTTAGGTAGTTGGTGGATAAGGTTTCGTAGATCGTCACCTTGAAACAAATAACTGTTTGGAATATAAACATTGCAGATATATAGAGAAGGTGGTAGATGGACTGAAATTGCTACAGCTTCCAAATTAGTGTTAACAGTAATTTCTTTGGCATAGATATTGTTTTTAATATAAGTAGCTACTCCTCCACTCGCATGATTCACATTAGTTCTATTTTTGTGGTAGACACTGTAGAGTCTTAGATTGGCAGCAAAGTCGTTCTGAAAGTTTGTTTCTTGGAGACAGATAACAGATGGTTGGTGTTTGTTTATTAGGAGTTGTAGATATTCTAACTGTGATCGATAACTGTTAAGATTCCATTGGAGTAATGTTGCCATAATAATGATCAAAAGCAGAAAGAGGTTTATCTCCATTGTTATACTGGGAAGGAATTGTCGTCACTGGAATAGTCTGGCGTTACATTGATATGCGTTGGGTCTTCACTTTGACTGGCGGATTTCAGTAGTTTTTTTACTATTCGAGTGCTTTTGTTTTTTATGCTTTTATCGGTATAGTAAGGATAGAGTTTTTGAAGGGATTTAGCAAGACCTTCTAAGTCTTGTGTATAGTTTGAAGCAATTTCTGATATGTCCTTGGCACCAACTGTATTTTCAAAGAAGGACTGGAGCTGTAGGTAGCTGAGGGGGAATATTGATGGGTCGGCTTCCAAAACTTGTTTTACTGGCAGGAGCATATCACTTATTGATTTTTGCGTGTCTGTCTTGGGTTTCTTGGAAGTATGACTTGTCTTACGGTTTTCTATTTGTTCAGGAGAGGCCAGTATGGATTTGTTGCCATCAGGAGGATTTGGATTAGTTGTTTCACTGCTAGCTAGTGAAAATGGCCTTTTACATCCAGGAAGATTCACTGTTGTAGTGGTGGCGTGTGTTTCCATAGGTGCTGCAATTTCTCTCTCAATTTGAATTCTGGAGGAGGGAGGATCATTACAGACTTGGCTAAGTTCTAAGTCAGGGTTGGTCATTGAAGTGGCTTCTTGAGTAGGCCTATCTTTTGGGAGTGAGCTAGAAGAGCTAGAAGAACCGATATCTGTTTGGGGGTTTTCGACCTGTCACTTTTGAGAAATCTCTTGGAGCTGAGGAAAATTATTGGAAGAGGATTCATCTTTTGGAAGTGATACGTTGTTAGGACAATCTTTGGCCAGATGTCCTTCGGTATGGCAAAGAAAACAAGTGGGTGAGTCGGATGATAGGTAAATCCAGTAGTTAGTACCATCGTATTCGAGATGAAGGGATTCGGGGAGTTTATCAAAGTCTTCATTCTGAATGTACACTGACTGACAGAGCAAATGCAACACCAAGAAGGAGTGGTCAGAACTTTATGCCAATTGCAGGGTAGACTGACGTCACTGAGGTATGCTCATGATGTGAAATGCGCCGCTGTGCTGTGCACGTAGCGAACGATAAATGGGACACGGCGTTGGCGAATGGCCCACTTCGTACCGTGATTTCTCAGCCGACAGTCATTGTAGAACGTGTTGTCGTGTGCCACAGGACACGTGTATAGCTAAGAATGCCAGGCCGCCGTCAACGGAGGCATTTCCAGCAGACAGACGACTTTACGAGGGGTATGGTGATCGGGCTGAGAAGGGCAGGTTGGTCGCTTCGTCAAATCGCAGCCGATACCCATAGGGATGTGTCCACGGTGCAGCGCCTGTGGCGAAGATGGTTGGCGCAGGGACATGTGGCACGTGCGAGGGGTCCAGGCGCAGCCCGAGTGACGTCAGCACGCGAGGATCGGCGCATCCGCCGCCAAGCGGTGGCAGCCCCGCACGCCACGTCAACCGCCATTCTTCAGCATGTGCAAGACACCCTGGCTGTTCCAATATCGACCAGAACAATTTCCCGTCGATTGGTTGAAGGAGGCCTGCACTCCCGGCGTCCGCTCAGAAGACTACCATTGACTCCACAGCATAGACGTGCACGCCTGGCATGGTGCCGGGCTAGAGCGACTTGGATGAGGGAATGGCGGAACGTCGTGTTCTCCGATGAGTCACGCTTCTGTTCTGTCAGTGATAGTCACCGCAGACGAGTGTGGCGTCGGCGTGGAGAAAGGTCAAATCCGGCAGTAACTGTGGAGCGCCCTACCGCTAGACAACGCGGCATCATGGTTTGGGGCGCTATTGCGTATGATTCCACGTCACCTCTAGTGCGTATTCAAGGCACGTTAAATGCCCACCGCTACGTGCAGCATGTGCTGCGGCCGGTGGCACTCCCGTACCTTCAGGGGCTGCCCAATGCTCTGTTTCAGCAGGATAATGCCCGCTCACACACTGCTTGCTCTCCCAACAGGCTCTACGAGGTGTACAGATGCTTCCGTGGCCAGCGTACTCTCCGGATCTCTCACCAATCGAACACGTGTGGGATCTCATTGGACGCCGTTTGCAAACTCTGCCCCAGCCTCGTACGGACGACCAACTGTGGCAAATGGTTGACAGAGAATGGAGAACCATCCCTCAGGACACCATCCGCACTCTTATTGACTCTGTACCTCGACGTGTTTCTGCGTGCATCGCCGCTCGCGGTGGTCCTACATCCTACTGAGTCGATGCCGTGCGCATTGTGTAACCTGCATATCGGTTTGAAATAAACATCAATTATTCTTCCGTGCCGTCTCTGTTTTTTCCCCAAATTTCATCCCTTTCGAACCACTCCTTCTTGGTGTTGCATTTGCTCTGTCAGTCAGTGTACATTTGTCTTCGAAAGCTTAAAATGTGGGAGAATCCTGGAATTGACAAACCTGCTCTGATTGGGGTAATCCTAGACATGATTTTCACACCGAGTTTTAACAATTCCTCTTCAATAACATAGTTTGGGATCACAGGACAGACGTTGGATAATATAATACGCTTGTTTTTTGTTAGAAGGAGTCGTATTTCCAGTGATACATTGTTTGTTAAGATCTTAGGGTTTGTCAATATCAGATCTTCGACATTTTTTTACTAGAGAGAAAGATGCATATCCTTCCGTTCGATATACGTGAAACAAACCGAATGTTGCTAGGGGTTGTAAGTTTACCTATAGCTAACACATAATCCTTGATACTGATCCCGTCATGAGATTCGATTACAATAGCTTGTTCTTTGGAGGGGTACGACTGTATTGCAGCAGAATAGCTTAACCTTGAATTACGTTCGTTGCTAGGTCTACTTGTGACGGTTGTCATTTGGTTACCTGATGCACTGTTAGGATGTGGAGGGTTATTTACGGTGTTGCTATTATTATTTGTTGGCTTGCATGGTGTCTGTTGAGGAAAAATATCATTGATTTTTTCATTCATTGAATTCGATAAATGCCGACCTCTATCAACAGAGGTGGCCATTTTGAGTGGGTCAACAAAGGGTTTTAGGTTATCTGTATAGTTCTTCACTTCACACAAGGACCACGGAAATAATGTCAGGAATGTAGTAGGTGATCTAAATATTTACTTCTGATCACTCTTACACTAATGTAACGATTACGAACATCTATTAAATACCAAAACTTGAGCAAGGTATTTACTCGCGAATATCATCAGTCACTGCCTTCTCGATCGTCTGTAATAGAGATGGGCACTATCGACTAATAACTATCGAACTAGTCGATAGTTTAAACTATCGTAATAGTCGACTACTTTAAAAAACAAGTCGACTGAATTCAGTCGCATTCCCGCCACGCATCTTTCCAGGTTTCACTGTCCAGTCAGCACAAAACAAGTCGACTGAATTCAGTCGCATTCCGCCACGGATCTCTCCACGTTTCACTGTCCAGTCAGCACAAAACAAGTCGACTGAATTCAGTCGCATTCCTGCCACGGATCTCTCCATGTTTCGCTGTCCAGTCAGCACAAAACAAGGTCGACTAAATTCAGTCGCATTCCCGCCACGGATCTCTCCACGTTTCGCTGTCCAGTCAGCACAAAACAAGTCGACTGAATTCAGTCGCACTCAAGTCACAGCAACATGGAAGCGAATGGAACTATCGGTTTATGATCACTTCGGATATGTAATATATAATTATGTTAACTTCATATGTACGTACCTACTATATATGGCGATTTTCTCTTGTCGTTTATATGCTCTTTATTTCGTTGCATATTTGTTTATGTTAATCACGTTAAGCACTATTCATACGGCATAATAATAATAATAATAATAATAATTTGAATAACTATAATAATAATCTAGAAAATACGGTAGTATTGTGTTTGGCTGTTCTCATACACAGTATATCTTGATTGTGTACCACAGCAACGCGTTGTACATATTATTATTGTTAGCATTGTTCAGGAATAGAGCCTCATTGTCGTCTCTCCACGTTTCACTGTCCATTTAGCACCAAGAAAGGCCATTCGTATGATGTTGGTTCGTATTAAGAGCATCTCTCTATCTATTAGCGCCGTGTACGAACGAGTGCGTAAATCGGATTTTAATGGGTGTCTATACAAGTGATTTCTAATTATTGGTAAATTACGTTAAAATGAGTCGAATGCGTAAAAGTACGGCTCTACACTTTTGATATGGAGATTTTCGACTGGAAACATTCGAATGTTTTTCATGGACTGACTACTTGCGTTATATGAATACTTTCATTCGACTGTTCAGTCTTCTCGACAGGAAGTAATGAATACTTTCGTTCGACTGAAAACATTCGACTATTTAGTCGATAGTTCGAAGGGACTATCGCCCGACTAGTCGATAGCGGTGTTCAGTCGATAGTGCCCATCTCTAGTCTGTAACTATTCTTGTTAGGCAGAATCTTGCTTGATATTTCTGTATGTAAATAATAATACACAGTTGAGGGGTGTAGAAGCAAAACTCACACTCTCCATTTTATCCATATTGAGTTCTGTGTGAAACCATGTTCTCCAGAAGAAAGAGGTCGGAAGAGGAGTAGAGATCAAATTAACTGGAAAAGAAACAAGGCTAAACAAATGAGGCGAGTTGGATGTGCACATTCTTGCTCTGGAGGTGGAGTATTAAGAGAAGGTTTCACTATTCCAAGTTTTCGTAGTTACATGTTTTGAAATTGTTTTCTTCCAGATATTCTGCAAAGAGGTTACCGAAGTTTCCAGAAGACAAACACAGTCAGGGAGCCTTCTTATGTCGTACAATTGGAGCTCAAGACCTTCGCAGGTTTCATGAGAGATTCTATTTTCATAAGGACAAAGTTCCCCAAGACAACTATGTTTTAAAATAACGGAGACTGTAGGCACGAAAAGAAAGAGGCCCACCACAGGAAGATACAATATTCAGTCTTGCAGGACAAAATATTTCATTCCAAACCATAAGGGAGACAGAATTCCTTTTATAAACGCATTGTAGATGGAAATGCAGATGTCAATGAGGATGAACAAGAAGACAATTTTCTTCATTGCCAGCCACAGGAAGAAGCTCCGCATCTGTTCATTTAAACAGTTTAAGAACTTTCAGTGTACCTATTCCGCTAGGAAATTAAATGATTCCGAACTGATTTGATTTTTGGGAATGTAGGTCATTCATGTTACACCTTGAGGTACAGTACTATAAATCCGTTTTAATAAACATGTATTATCACGATGCATTACTGTTTAATAAACTGTATTTTTATTATCATTCTTCTCCAAGTGTCCATTTTTCTTTTATTTATTTTCTTCTGTTCACCGTTTGAATCCTGTTTCTTAGCTTGATATAGCCTACTCAACATAAGAATGTTTGTACCAAAACTTACATTATCCACGGCCTTGTGATGCATAACTCGCATTATCCAAATACGTGGAGCAAAACTCACATTCTCCAAAATGAAAATGTAATTTGCCGTCTTCACGTTTACTTTCCACAAGAAAAGATGCTCTCCGGCATTTATTATTACATTCAAGATGTAAACAGAAACGTATTCGTCCAGGTGTACACATTTGACAGTTTTCTCCGCTTTACCGAAAATCATGAAAAGTGGACAATGTGAGTTTTGCTTCTACACCCCTCAGTTCAAAAAAATTAGGGGAATATGTTTTGTAACGTCTGGTATTTGGTAGATGGGATTCCAATGGTCATACAGCATACCTTCAGATCTCAGCTACTCAGGCTATGTCTAATTAGAGTTATACTCCATCTGTAGGCGTAGCCATGCATTAAACTGTCAGGTGACCCCTCAAAACAAAGTGAATAGCGGTGCATCCGTGTTTTGTTGTGAGGTACACAGACTGCTGCGGTCATTTGAGCACGTTGTACGTAATCCAGCACATCCATGAGACATCTTAACGAGGTTCACGTCGCAAGGGCTGTCACTTTGATCCAGGAAGGATGGACTTTACATCGAGGAGGAGCAGGACGGGGATATAATAGAATAAAGCAAAGCAAAGTCACCTCCATACAGGCCATGAAGGCCCTTGGAGGAGTGGAAGGTAAAGGCTTCCACCATTGTTAACCGCGGCACGTGATGGGGTAGAGTGGTTAGCTCTACGCCCGGCCGCCTTTGCCCCCAGGAATTAACCTGATACTCATTTTTGGTGTAGGCTGAGTGAACCTCAGGGCCATATGCACCTCCCGAAGTGGAAATCTCGTTTCTTAAAGTTTACGACTTCCTGACGGGGATTCGAACCCACGTCCATCCGGGCGAACTGAGCTCGCCTTTACCGCCTCGGCCATGCAGCCCCTAGAAGAGAATAAAAGAAGTGAAAAAAATGAAATGGCGTATGGCTTTTAGTGCGGGAGTGTCCGAGGACAAGTTCGACTCGCCAGATGCAGGCCTTTTGATTTGATTCCCGTAGGCGACCTGCGCGCCGTCATGAGGATGAAATGATGAAAACGACACATACACCCAGCCCCCGTGCCAGTGAAGTTAACCAATCATGGTTAAAATTCTCGACCCTGCCGGGAATCGAACCCGGGACCCCTGTGACCAAAGGCCAGCATGCTAACAATTCAGGCATGGAGCCGGACAACAAAAGAAGTGAAGTGAATGAACAGTAATAATATAAAATAATGTAGAGTTGACTAAAATGTCTTTCTTTGTACTTGTACTTTGTTTTCCAGTAAACAGTAAAACATCATTGAAATGTCCAAGTAGATTTTTCTTAAGCTAAGGATCGTTCCAGGCAAGTCCATTAATCAGATAAGTCTTTCCTCTCAAGTTCAGCTCTTTAGAAGCCGTAAGAATTCTGTGGCTAAACAGCCCACGTGGGCTGCAAGCAGATTTCCTGATACACAGTGAACCTGCTGTTGTTGTATGTTGGGTATTAAGCCCGAAGGCTGGTATAATCCTCTACAGCTCCGCCAACAGTTGTCATAAATAGCCTAGGCGTCACTGAAAAGGCGTACTAGGGAAATGAGGAGTGAGGTAGTTCCTCGTTTCTTTCCTCACAGAGCCAGAAGTTGCTATTACATATCATTCTGCCAAGCCCACTGAAATGCTTGCACCAACCGACCCTATGAGTGATATTTTCACACCATTTATAACAGGGACTGGCTGCATAAGGAATTGTATTACTAGCATCACTCATACCTCAGTCACCTTCATATTGTCAAAGCCAAGGATGAGACTGAGATAGATTATTGAAGATAACAAATTTATTCTAGCCCATACCAGAAGACATAGTGCACTGTAAACACTACATCTCGCCAGCAAAGGCGAAGTGAACCGGTTAAAAAGCAATTATGTTCAATGGAAAATGGTAAATAAATGTGTAAACAGCCTATGGGATGGATTTAAATCAACTGTTGAGGAGTGTGAAAGCAGGTACGTACCTTTCAAAGTGGCAAGGAGTAGTTAACACCTAGTACACTATACGCGGGAAACAAAGAGTTGAGAAGGAGGTGCAGATTAAAAAGAAATAGTGTTAACAATGGTTGTGGGAGTAAGGAGAGATTGAAAGAGCTTACTAAGAAAATGAATTTAGCAAAACATTCAGCTAAGAATAACATAATGGCAAACATAACTGGCATCCATATGAATTTTAAGGAGCAATGAAAGGATATGTATAGATACTTTAAGGTAGAAATAGATTCCAGGAAGAACATTCCAGGGATCGTTAATGAGAGGAGGAGTGTATATCTGAGGACTTAAAGAAGGCAGTAGTATTCAGTCAGCGGTATGTAAAAATGATTGGATATAAGGATAATGAACAGATAGAGGAGGAGGCTGATACTGGCGAAATATTGAAATTTACCTATGACAATAAAGACATTTACAAAAAAGAAAAGTTGTAAGCTAGAAAGGCAGCTTGGATAGGTAAGATTTCCGTGAATATATTAAAGGGCAGGGGTTTGGATATAGTGCCATACCTGAAATACACTGCCTGATAAAATAAAAAAAGCACCCAGAAGGAGTGGTCCAATATTGTCTCATTCGGTACACATGCATACCATTGATTTGTGAGTAAATGATTCGATTTACGAGGATCTGTAATGTGTAGAACGCCCACCAGAGTGCATTCGTGATGTCACCGTCCTGTTGTTGATAAGTTGTTACCAGTCAACTGCTATGAGTCAGACAGGGGCAAGACTACGTACAGCATGAAGCACCTGCGATGCTTTGCAGACGCGTAATCCACCAAATGACAGCATTTGACAGAGGCTGCATGAGGCTGGTTGGTTGTATCGTGCAATTGCTAGGCATGTGGGCCATTCAGATGTCACAGTGGCCCGATGTTGGACTCAGTGGGTGCATGAGGGCAACCAATCACGTCGTGCAGATTCGGGTCGACCAAGAAACACCGCCCCGAGGGAGGACCGTCGTATGGTGCGCCAAGCATTGTTGGATCCCATAACTTCGGCACCCGCCAGCTGTGAACTTGTACTGGGGACTACAACATCCTGTGAGTTCCCGCACAGTGTCTCGACGACTCGCATCCTTTCATTAGTGTTAAGAGAGGATGGTTGTCTGGCTATACTTCCTCTTAGCACAATAATCACCATTACCACCACCTTTCTTGCCTAGAACTTGTGTTGATCTGAAACAGCTAAGCGTCGCATTCTTCTGTAGAAGGGAACTGTGGGCCCGATATTCCCTTCTTCTCAGATTAATATCGCCAGGTTGATTCACGGAGAATTTGAAGCGGACCGCTTATACAGTGGATCTCTTCATGGACGGTGAATCCGGTTCTTCTGAGGGCGCTGGTGGTTCTTATTTGATGATGCCTAGCGATGCACAGAGTTTCGCCGCGCTGGGAGCAATCAAGGACGTGTGCAAGTGTGTTGCTGTCTATCTTTAAGGTTAAAATATTTTCTATACCAATCTCAAAGAAATAGAATACACTACATTATTAGATAATTAAGTATGCTTATTCTATTTACTTTTACTCCACATTTAAAAACAAACATCTCTATGAAGTGTCCATTGTAATCTTCTGAGTACGTGCATAGATGAAGTGCTCCAGTAGCTCCTCGACTTGACAGGAAAAATATCTATTTTTATATGCGATTAACTGCTACTTTATTGAGGTGATATCGCCTAAGAGTTCTGACGGACGAGTACAACTGGAGATCGTAAAGTCGCAATTTATCCGACATAAAGGGTTAAGAGTACAATTCTACGTGCTACATCAGCATGTGTTATTATACTACCGAAATGTTTTTAGAGGAATGGTCACTTCTAAGCAGTATTAAAGCCCAAGGAAGAAGGAAGAAATGTTATTGGGTTTACGTCCCATTAATTACGATTTTATTATTTTTGGAGACGCCGAGGTGCCCGAATTTTTGTCTCGCAAGAGTTCTTTTACGTGCTGGACCGACACGAAGCTGATGTATTTTAGCACCTTCAAATACCACCTGTCTGAACCAGGGTCGAACCTGCCACATTTGGCTCAGACGGTTAGTGCTCTACCGCCTGAGCTATTCAGTCTGGTGGAAGGAGGAAGGAAGGAAGGAAGGAAGGAAGGAAGGAAGGAAGGAAGGAAGGAAGGAAGGAAGGAAGAAATAGGTTCGGGCTGCGTCGGAGCCACGACCCAGTTCCTTACGACTTAGAATACGTCACGTGGTGTTAGAAATAAGTGAATGCTTAGAATTTAGGTTTAGAATGATTTATTTTATGGCTTCTTCTTCTTCTTCTTCTTCTATTACGAATCTTATCAAATCATTCTATTTCTAATCGTCATCGATTCCATTACATCTTACTGAATGTCTTTAGGTATATCTAGACAGCAGTAGACGTATTCAGCTGCGCCTTGCAAAACTCGTTCACCTGTATTTCTTGCCTTGTATGTAGGCTCTTCTACGCTCAGCCTTGAACATTTTGGGCTTGTTCGGTTTCTTTTCGCTCATTCTTCCTTCTTGCGTACGTTTGCGGTAGGCTTGAACCTTCCTTAAATTAATATGATAATAAATTTCGGAAATTTTTACGAAGTTCACGACTATTTCACAATTTTCCACGTACTTGATAGTTTTCTCACAAATATTATTACAGATATCGAAAATCTCACGTAGAAAAAACGAACGACACCTCGCTCTCCCGACCTAAACGAATTTTTGCCACTCACTGTGAGGTCCTATTTCACCTCAATATGGCAGATGCATATGCCACTCATGTATGTGGATAGACTCTTTAGACCTTCCTCTTTTCAAGTCACTAATTATATTTTCTCTATATTTCATAGGTTTGAGATTATTGAAGTCCGCCTCTGTGATGTAATGGTTAGTGTGATTAGCTGCCATCCCCGGAGGTCCGGGTTCGATTCCCGGCTCAGCCACGAAATTTGAAAAATGGTACGAGGGCTGGAACGGGGTCCACTCAGCCTCGGGATGTCAACTGAGTAGAGGTGGGTTCGATTCCCACCTCAGCCATCCCGGAAGTGGTTTTCCATGGTTTCCCACTTCTCCTCCAGGCAAATGCCGAGATGGTATCTAACTTAAGGCCACGGCCACTTCCTTTCCTCTTCCTTGTCTATCTCTTCCAATCTTGCCATCCTCCACCAAGGCCCCTGTTCAGCATAGCAGGTGAGGCCGCCTGGGCGAGGTACTGGCCATCCTGCCCAGTTTCATCCCCGACCCAGAGTCTGAGGTTCCAGGACACTGCCCTTGAGCCGGTAGAGGTGGGGCCGAGGGAAAAACCGACCTTGGAGGGTAAACAGAGAAAGAAGAAGATTATTGAAGAAAGTCGTCTATATACTTTCTTGGGACATATGGATTTTTATCGAGTAGTATCATTTTACATATGCAAAAATGCATGAGAGTAAAATTGACAATGTTCCTCAGTCCCAAAAATTGTATCTCATTGCAATGCACAGTAAAAAATGGATCTTTAAAGAGATAACTGAGAGGTTCGATCCTAGTAATTAACTTGAATGCCCCGCTGGATGGGAGCAGCAGAATACACAGAGTGGTACAGCTGCCCCCATTCACTCAGTGTTATGCAACCCGCAGATTATAGCCTAACCTAAAACCGTTGACCTTGACTACTCACAGCGATGTCTGCTCTTATCGCGCTTTCTATAATTCATTTATTCGTGTCGACTAAATCACCATTACCGATGAAATTTCGAATGAATGTAAAGAATCGTGAAAATTCTAACCACAGAAA
This sequence comes from Anabrus simplex, assembly GCF_040414725.1. Taxonomy (NCBI): domain Eukaryota; kingdom Metazoa; phylum Arthropoda; class Insecta; order Orthoptera; family Tettigoniidae; genus Anabrus; species Anabrus simplex. The sequence continues at coordinate 1,053,470,084 of NC_090265.1, forward strand.
CTTCCTGTACAGAGAATATGATGGCTGAATGACTAGAAGTAGTGTTGATATAACGCTGGCAAGCGACAGCTCGTGATAGCCGAGCGTGTTTGAAGTTAGAGGAGTAAAGGGGTGCTGGTTATGTGGACGTTCGAGGCCGATATAAGACATTTTCATTTCGTTGTTACATGTTCGTGTGAGTCGCGTTGTCTAAGACAAATCTAAATCATTATTAGTCCTCGTATTGCAGGTACTCGTCCGCCTCTGTGGTGTAGTGGTTAGCGTGATTAGCTGCCACCCCTGGAGGCCCGGGTTCGATTCCCGGCTCTGCCACGAAATTTGAAAAGTGGTACGAGGGCTGGAACGGGGTCCACTCAGCCTCGGGAGGTCAACTGAGTAGAGGTGGGTTCGATTCCCACCTCAGCCATCCTGGAAGTGGTTTTCCGTGGTTTCCCACTTCTCCTCCAGGCGAATGCCGGGATGGTACCTAACTTAAGGCCACGGCCGCTTCCTTCCCTCTTCCTTGCCTATCCCTTCCAATCTTCCCATCCCTCCACAAGGCCCCTGTTCAGCATAGCAGGTGAGGCCGCCTGGGCGAGGTACTGGTCATTCTACCCAGTTGTATCCCCCGACCAAGAGTCTGAAGCTCCAGGACACTGCCCTTGAGGCGGTAGAGGTAGGATCTCTCGCCGAGTCCGAGGGAAAAACCGAACCTGGAGGGTAAACAGATAATGATGATGATGATGATTGCAGGTACTCTGTTATGTTCATTTCTAACTAGCTATTCAAAGAGCTATTTGCAGTAAAAAAAGCTATTACCGACAGAGGTGCAATGGGCTTGCGCATGACCATTCGATTAATAAAGGAAATGTTCAAAATGACCACCTCCTTCGTTAATGACCGAGCTCGATAGCCGCAGTCGCTTAAGTGCAGCCAGTGTCCAGTAATCGGGAAACAGTTGGTTCGAACCCCACTGTCGGCATCCCTGAAGATGGTTTTCCGTGGTTTCCACTTTTTCACACCAGGAAAATGCTGGGGGTGTACCTTAATAAGGCCACGGCCGATTTCTTCCCATTCCTAGGCCTTTCCTATCCCATCGTCTTCATAAGACATATCTGTGTTGGTGCGACGTAAAGCAAAAAAAAACCTTCGTTAATGCATATCTGAGGACGGTAGAGGTGTGAGTCATTCTTTCTTGCTGCAGCGTATGTGGTGGAACCTGCCTGCACTTTGCTGTGAAGATATTACTACGGTATGTGCTGTTTCATGTGCCCTACGTATGAAGTCCAGTCGTTCTTCGAGTCGAACGTGCGCAGTTGCATGGTTGAATGGGTGTGTCATAATGCTGACAATAAGTGCAGTGCGCTTTATTCGTTGTAGCCGTTTGTCATTTGAAAGTCATTATTCATTTCTGATGTATGCTTTCTTTCTAAAGACTTAAGGAAGTTAAACAGAAATAAGTTAATCCTTAACTACGAATGCCTTAACAGCATAAAAATAAAAATGAGAAGCTCGTAGCTAGACTCGAACTCCGAATCCGTCGGTGAAACTACATGCTGGCTGCGATTAGTACCACGTAGCCACTCCAAGCGACGAAGGCTAGGTCTCGTATCTCTATACTACTATCGCTTCGAAACTGATCGTGTATGTTACAAGGTCCGAACTCGAATGTGCAGACAGGTTTATCTTGCTGCAAACACCACAGTATGAGAAAGAATCTTGTCTCTCTTAAGCCCAGATAGTTGCAACCATTCCCTACGAGTAGAGTATGTACCTATTACTTGGTTAAATGGGTTCAGCATTATGTTTCAGGTGGTATTCACAATGAATTCTTCCCTAGTCGGTACTTACGTGCCGGTAATTATTATGTCTGTGTATTTTAACTTCCTTAGAATAATATCTGAGACTTCTTCTTCTTCTTCTTCTTCTTCTTCTTCTTCTTCTTCGGTTTACCCTCCAGGGTCGGTTTTTCCCTCGGACTGAGCGAGGGATTCCACCTCTACCACCTCAAGGGCAGCGTCCTCGAGCTTTAGACTCTGAGTCAGGGGATATAAATTGGGGAGGATGGCCAGTACCTCGCCCAGGCGGCCTCACCTGCTATGCTGAACAGGGTCCTTGCGGGGGGGATGGGAAGATTGGAAGGGATAGACAAGGAAGAGGAAAGAAAGCGGCCGTGACCTTAAGTTAGGTACCATCCCAGCATTTGGCTGGAGTAGAATTGGGAAACCACGGGAAACCACTTCCAGGATGGCTGAGGTGGGAAT